>NW_028116874.1:0-224710 GCF_964273445.1 Streptopelia decaocto
ATAGATTTTACATATACGGGACCCAGGCGTCAGGGCCCCATAGATTTGACCGGAGAGGGACCCAGGCGTCCGGGGCCCATAGATTTGACATATAAGGGACCCAGGCGTCCTGGCCCCATAGATTGCACTGAGGAGGGACCCAGGCGTCAGGGCCCCATAGATTTGACCGGAGAGGGACCCAGGCGTTCGGACCCCATAGATTGTAATGGGGAGGGACCCAGGCGTCCGGGCCCCATAGATTTGACCGAGGAGGGACCCAGGCGTCCGGGCCCCATAGATTGCAACGAGGACGGACCCAGGCGTCCGGGCCCCATAGATTTGAGCGAGAAGGGACCCAGGCGTCCGGGCCCCATAGATTTGACAAATAAGGGTCCCAGACGTCCGGGCCCCATAGATTTTGCCGAGGAGGGACCCAGGCATCCGGGCCCCATAGATTTGATAGAGAACGGACCCAGGTGTCCGGGCCCCATAGATTTGACCGAGGAGGGACCCAGGCGTCCGGGCCCCATAGACTTGAGAAATAAGGGACCCAGGCGTCCGGGCCCCATAGATTTGACCAGGAAGGGACCCAGGCGTCCGGGCCCCATAGATTTGACCGAGGAGGGACCCAGGCGTCCGGGCCCCATAGATTTGATGGATGAGGGACCCAGGCGTCCGGGCCCCATAGATTATTGCACTGAGGAGGGACCCAGGCGTCCAGGCCCCATAGATTTGACCAATAAGGGACCCAGGCGTCCGGGCCCCAGAGATTTGATAGAGAAGGCACCCAGGCGTCCGGGTCCCATAGATTGTAATGGGGACGGACCCAGGCGTCCGGGCCCCATAGATTGACGGAAAAGGGACCCAGGCGTCCAGGCCCCATAGATTTTACAGAGAAGGGACCTAGGCGTCCGGGTCCCATAGATTGTAATGGGGAGGGACCCAGGCATCCGGGCCCCATAAATTGCACTGAGGAGGGACCCAGGCGTCCGGGCCCCATAGATTGTAATGGGGAGGGACCCAGGCGTCCGGGACCCATAGATTTGACCAAGAAGGGACCCAGGTGTCCAGGCCCCATAGATTTGACCGAGGAGGGACCCAGGCGTCCGGGACCCATAGATTTTACAGAGAAGGGACCCAGGCGTCCGGGCCCCATAGATTTTACAGAGAAGGGACCCAGGCGTCCGGGCCCCATAGATATTGGAATGAGGAGGGACGCAGGCGTCCGGGCCCCATAGATTTGATAGCGAAGGTACCCAGGCGTCCGGGCACCATAGATTTGAATGGGGAGGGACCCAGGCGTCCGGGCCCCATAGATTTTAACGAGGAGGGACCCAGGCGTTCGGGCCCCATAGATCATTGCAGCAAAGAGGGACCCAGGCGTCCGGGCCCCATAGATTTGACAGAGGAGGGACCCAGGCGTCCGGGCCCCATAGATTTGACTGAGAAGGGACCCAGGCGTCCGGGCCCCATAGATTTGACAGAGAAGGGACCCAGGCGTCCGGGCCCCATAGATTTGACCAATAAGGGTCCCAGGCGTCCGGGCCCCATAGATTTGATGGATGAGGGACCCAGGCGTCCGGGCCCCATAGATTTGACCGAGGAGGGCCCCAGGCGTCCGGGCCCCATAGATTTGATAGAGAAAAGACCCAGGCGTCCGGGCCCCATAGACTTGAGAAATAAGGGACCCAGGCGTCCGGGCCCCATAGATTTGACCAAGGAGGGACCCAGGCGTCCGGGCCCCATAGATTTTAGGGAGGAGGGACCCAGGCGTCCGGGCCCCATAGATTTGACCGAGGAGGGACCCAGGTGTCCGGGCCCCATAGATTTGACCGGAGAGGGACCCAGGCGTCCGGGGCCCATAGATTTGACCGAGGAGGGACCCAGGCGTCCGGGCCCCATAGATTTGACTGAGAAGGGCCCCAGGCGTCCGGGCCCCATAGATTGTAATGGGGAGGGACCCAGGCATCCGGGCCCCATAGAGGTGACCAATAAGGGACCCAGGCGTCCGGGCCCCATAGATTTGACAAAGAGGGGACCCAGGCGTCCGGGCCCCATAGATTGCACTGAGGAGGGACCCAGGCGTCCGGGCCCCATAGATTTGACCGAGGAGGGACCCAGGCGTCCGGGCCCCATAGATTTGACTGATAAGGGACCCAGGCGTCCGGGCCCCATAGATTTGATAGAGAACGGACCCAAGTGTCCGGGCCCCATAGATTAGACCAAGAAGGGACCCAGGCGTCTGGGCCCCATAGATTTGACAGAGAAGGGACCCAGGCGTCCGGGCCCCATAGATTAGACTGAGGAGGGACCCAGGCGTCCGGGCCCCATAGATTAGACTGAGGAGGGACCCAGGCGTCCGGGCCCCATAGATTTGACACAGGAGGGACCCAGGAGTCCGGGCCCCATAGATTCACCAAACAGGGACCCAGGCGTCCGGGTCCCATAGATTCAACCGAGGAGGGACCCAGGCGTCCGGGCCCCATAGATTTGACTGAGGAGGGACCCAGGCGTCCGGGCCCCATAGATTTGAATGGGGAGGGACCCAGGTGTCCAAGCACCATAGATTTGACCAAGAAGGGACCCAGGCGTCCGGGCCCCATAGATTTGACCAAACAGGGACCCAGGCGTCCGGGCCCCATAGATATTGGAATGAGGAGGGACCCAGGCGTCCTGGCCCCATAGATTGCACTGAGGAGGGACCCAGGCGTCAGGGCCCCATAGATTTGACCGGAGAGGGACCCAGGCGTTCGGACCCCATAGATTGTAATGGGGAGGGACCCAGGCGTCCGGGCCCCATAGATTTGACCGAGGAGGGACCCAGGCGTCCGGGCCCCATAGATTGCAACGAGGACGGACCCAGGCGTCCGGGCCCCATAGATTTGAGCGAGAAGGGACCCAGGCGTCCGGGCCCCATAGATTTGACAAATAAGGGTCCCAGACGTCCGGGCCCCATAGATTTTGCCGAGGAGGGACCCAGGCATCCGGGCCCCATAGATTTGATAGAGAACGGACCCAGGTGTCCGGGCCCCATAGATTTGACCGAGGAGGGACCCAGGCGTCCGGGCCCCATAGACTTGAGAAATAAGGGACCCAGGCGTCCGGGCCCCATAGATTTGACCAGGAAGGGACCCAGGCGTCCGGGCCCCATAGATTTGACCGAGGAGGGACCCAGGCGTCCGGGCCCCATAGATTTGATGGATGAGGGACCCAGGCGTCCGGGCCCCATAGATTATTGCACTGAGGAGGGACCCAGGCGTCCAGGCCCCATAGATTTGACCAATAAGGGACCCAGGCGTCCGGGCCCCAGAGATTTGATAGAGAAGGCACCCAGGCGTCCGGGTCCCATAGATTGTAATGGGGACGGACCCAGGCGTCCGGGCCCCATAGATTGACGGAAAAGGGACCCAGGCGTCCAGGCCCCATAGATTTTACAGAGAAGGGACCTAGGCGTCCGGGTCCCATAGATTGTAATGGGGAGGGACCCAGGCATCCGGGCCCCATAAATTGCACTGAGGAGGGACCCAGGCGTCCGGGCCCCATAGATTGTAATGGGGAGGGACCCAGGCGTCCGGGACCCATAGATTTGACCAAGAAGGGACCCAGGTGTCCAGGCCCCATAGATTTGACCGAGGAGGGACCCAGGCGTCCGGGACCCATAGATTTTACAGAGAAGGGACCCAGGCGTCCGGGCCCCATAGATTTTACAGAGAAGGGACCCAGGCGTCCGGGCCCCATAGATATTGGAATGAGGAGGGACGCAGGCGTCCGGGCCCCATAGATTTGATAGCGAAGGTACCCAGGCGTCCGGGCACCATAGATTTGAATGGGGAGGGACCCAGGCGTCCGGGCCCCATAGATTTTAACGAGGAGGGACCCAGGCGTTCGGGCCCCATAGATCATTGCAGCAAAGAGGGACCCAGGCGTCCGGGCCCCATAGATTTGACAGAGGAGGGACCCAGGCGTCCGGGCCCCATAGATTTGACTGAGAAGGGACCCAGGCGTCCGGGCCCCATAGATTTGACAGAGAAGGGACCCAGGCGTCCGGGCCCCATAGATTTGACCAATAAGGGTCCCAGGCGTCCGGGCCCCATAGATTTGATGGATGAGGGACCCAGGCGTCCGGGCCCCATAGATTTGACCGAGGAGGGCCCCAGGCGTCCGGGCCCCATAGATTTGATAGAGAAAAGACCCAGGCGTCCGGGCCCCATAGACTTGAGAAATAAGGGACCCAGGCGTCCGGGCCCCATAGATTTGACCAAGGAGGGACCCAGGCGTCCGGGCCCCATAGATTTTAGGGAGGAGGGACCCAGGCGTCCGGGCCCCATAGATTTGACCGAGGAGGGACCCAGGTGTCCGGGCCCCATAGATTTGACCGGAGAGGGACCCAGGCGTCCGGGGCCCATAGATTTGACCGAGGAGGGACCCAGGCGTCCGGGCCCCATAGATTTGACTGAGAAGGGCCCCAGGCGTCCGGGCCCCATAGATTGTAATGGGGAGGGACCCAGGCATCCGGGCCCCATAGAGGTGACCAATAAGGGACCCAGGCGTCCGGGCCCCATAGATTTGACAAAGAGGGGACCCAGGCGTCCGGGCCCCATAGATTGCACTGAGGAGGGACCCAGGCGTCCGGGCCCCATAGATTTGACCGAGGAGGGACCCAGGCGTCCGGGCCCCATAGATTTGACTGATAAGGGACCCAGGCGTCCGGGCCCCATAGATTTGATAGAGAACGGACCCAAGTGTCCGGGCCCCATAGATTAGACCAAGAAGGGACCCAGGCGTCTGGGCCCCATATATTTCACCGAGGAGGGACCCAGGTGTCCGGGCCCCATAGATTTGACAGAGAAGGGACCCAGGCGTCCGGGCCCCATAGATTAGACTGAGGAGGGACCCAGGCGTCCGGGCCCCATAGATTAGACTGAGGAGGGACCCAGGCGTCCGGGCCCCATAGATTTGACACAGGAGGGACCCAGGAGTCCGGGCCCCATAGATTCACCAAACAGGGACCCAGGCGTCCGGGTCCCATAGATTCAACCGAGGAGGGACCCAGGCGTCCGGGCCCCATAGATTTGACTGAGGAGGGACCCAGGCGTCCGGGCCCCATAGATTTGAATGGGGAGGGACCCAGGTGTCCAAGCACCATAGATTTGACCAAGAAGGGACCCAGGCGTCCGGGCCCCATAGATTTGACCAAACAGGGACCCAGGCGTCCGGGCCCCATAGATATTGGAATGAGGAGGGACCCAGGCGTCCGGGCCCCATAGATTTGATAGCGAAGGGACCCAGGCGTCCGGGCACCATGGATTTGAATGGGGAGGGACCCAGGCGGCCGGGCCCCATATATTTGACCAAGAAGGGACCCAGGCGTCCGGGCCCCATAGATTTGACCAAACAGGGACCCAGGCGTCCGGGCCCCATAGATTTGACCAAGAAGGGACCCAGGCGTCCGGGCCCCATAGATTTGACCGAGAAGGGACCCAGACGTCCGGGCCCCATAGATTTGATGGATGAGGGAACCAGGCATCCGGGCCCCATAGATTTGATGGATGAGGGACCCAGACGTCCGGGCCCCATAGATTTGACTGAGAAGGGACCCAGGCGTCTGGGCCCCATAAATTGCAATGAGGAGGGACCCAGGCGTCCGGGCCCCATAGATTTTACAGAGAAGGGACCCAGGTATCTGGTCCCCATAGATTATTACACTGGGGAGGGACCCAGGAGTCCGGGCCCCATAGTTTTGACCAAGAAGGGACCCAGGCGTCCGGGCCCCATAGGTTTGACCGGAGAGGGACCCAGGCGTCCGGGGCCCATAGATTTAACATATAAGGGACCCAGGCGTCCGGGCCCCATAGGTTTGACCGGAGAGGGACCCAGGCGTCCGGGGCCCATAGATTTAACATATAAGGGACCCAGGCGTCAGGGCCCCATAGATTTGAGCGAGAAGGGACCCAGGCGTCCGGGCCCCTTAGATTTTGCCGAGGAGGGACCCAGGCGTCCGGGCCCCATAGATTTGATAGAGAACGGACCCAGGTGTCCGGGCCGGATAGATTTGACCGAGGAGGGACCCAGGCATCCGGGCCCCATAGATTTGATAGAGAAGGGACCCAGGCGTCCGGGCCCCATAGACTTGAGAAATAAGGGACCCAGGCGTCCGGGCCCCATAGATTTGAATGGGAAGGGACCCAGGCGTCCGGGCCCCATAGATTTGACCGAGGAGGGACCCAGGTGTCCGGGCCCCATAGATTTGACCGGAGAGGGACCCAGGCGTCCGGGCCCATGGATTTGACCGAGGAGGGACCCAGGCGTCCGGGCCCCATAGATTTGACCAAGGAGGGACCCAGGCGTCCGGGCCCCATAGATTTGATGGATGAGGGACCCAGGCGTCCGGGCCCCATAGATTGTAATGGGGAGGGACCCAGGCATCCGGGCCCCATAGATTTGACAAAGAGGGGACCCAGGCATCTGGGCCCCATAGATTGCACTGAGGAGGGACCCAGGCGTCCGGGCCCCATAGATTTGACCGAGGAGGGACCCAGGCGTCCGGGCCCCATAGATTTGAGCAAGGAGGGACCCAGGCGTTCGGGCCCCATAGACTTGACAAATAAGGGACCCAGGCGTCCGGGCCCCATAGATTTGAACGGGGAGGGACCCAGGCGTCCGGGCCCCATAGATTTGAGCAAGGAGGGACCCAGGCGTCCGGGCGCCATAGATTTGAATGAGGAGGGACCCAGGCGTCCGGGCCCCATAGATTTGACCAAACAGGGACCCAGGCGTCCGGGCCCCATAGATTTAATATATAAGGGACCCAGGCGTCCGGGCCCCATAGATTTGACCGATGAGGGACCCAGGTGTCCTGGCCCCATAGATTGCACTGAGGAGGGACCCAGGCTTCCGGGCCCCATAGATTGTAATGGGGAGGGACCCAGGCGTCCATGCCCCATAGATTTGACCGAGGAGGGACCCAGGCGTCCGGGCCCCATAGATTGCAACGAGGAGGGACCCAGGCGTCCGGGCCCCATAGATTTGAGCGAGAAGGGACCCAGGCGTCCGGGCCCCATAGATTTTGCCGAGGAGGGACCCAGGCGTCCGGGCCCCATAGATTTGATAGAGAAGGGACCCAGGCGTCCGGGCCCCATAGATTTGACTGAGAAGGGACCCAGGTGTCCGGGCCCCATAGATTTGACTGAGAAGGGACCCAGGCGTCCGGGCCCCATAGATTTGACAGAGAAGGGACCCAGGCGTCCGGGCCCCATAGATTGTAATGGGGAGGGACCCAGGCATCCGGGCCCCATAGATTTGACAAAGAGGGGACCCAGGCGTCCGGGCCCCATAGATTGCACTGAGGAGGGACCCAGGCGTCCGGGCCCCATAGATTTGACCGAGGAGGGACCCAGGCGTCCGGGCCCCATAGATTTGACCAAGGAGGGACCCAGGCGTCCAGGCCCCATAGATTTGACAAATAAGGGACCCAGGCGTCCGGGCCCCATAGATTTGAACAAGGAGGGACCCAGGCGTCCGGGCGCCATATATTTGAATGAGGAGGGACCCAGGCGTCCGGGCACCATAGATTTGACCAAACAGGGACCCAGGCGTCCGGGCCCCATAGATTTGACACAGGAGGGACCCAGGAGTCCGGGCCCCATAGATTTGAATGGGGAGGGACCCAGGCGTCCAAGCCCCATAGATTTGACCAAGAAGGGACCCAGGCGTCCGGGCCCCATAGATTTAACCAAACAGGGACCCAGGCGTCTGGGCCCCATAGATATTGGAATGAGGAGGGACCCAGGCGTCCGGGCCCCATAGATTTGATAGCGAAGGGACCCAGGCGTCCGGGCACCATGGATTTGAATGGGGAGGGACCCAGGCGTCCGGGCCCCATATATTTGACCAAGAAGGGACCCAGGCGTCCGGGCCCCATAGATTTTACAGACACGGGACCCAGGCGTCCGGGCCCCATAGATTTGATGGATGAGGGACCCAGACGTGCGGGCCCCATAGATTTGACTGAGAATGGACCCAGGCGTCCGGGCCCCATAAATTGCAATGAGAAGGGAGCCAGGTGTCCGGGCCCCATAGATTTGACCAATAAGGGACCCAGGCGTTCGGGACCCATAGATTGTAATGGGGAGGGACCCAGGCGTCCGGGCCCCATAGACTTGACAAATAAGGGACCCAGACATCCGGGCCCCATAGATTTGAGCAAGGAGGGACCCAGGCGTCCGGGCCCCATAGATTTTACAGGGAAGGGACCCAGGTGTCTGGTCCCCATAGATTATTACACTGGGGAGGGACCCAGGAGTCCGGGCCCCATAGATTACAATGAGAAGGGACCCAGGTATCCGGGCCCCATAGTTTTGACCAAGAAGGGACCCAGGCGTCCGGGCCCCATAGATTTTACATATACGGGACCCAGGCGTCAGGGCCCCATAGATTTGACCGGAGAGGGACCCAGGCGTCCGGGGCCCATAGATTTGACATATAAGGGACCCAGGCGTCCTGGCCCCATAGATTGCACTGAGGAGGGACCCAGGCGTCAGGGCCCCATAGATTTGACCGGAGAGGGACCCAGGCGTTCGGACCCCATAGATTGTAATGGGGAGGGACCCAGGCGTCCGGGCCCCATAGATTTGACCGAGGAGGGACCCAGGCGTCCGGGCCCCATAGATTGCAACGAGGACGGACCCAGGCGTCCGGGCCCCATAGATTTGAGCGAGAAGGGACCCAGGCGTCCGGGCCCCATAGATTTGACAAATAAGGGTCCCAGACGTCCGGGCCCCATAGATTTTGCCGAGGAGGGACCCAGGCATCCGGGCCCCATAGATTTGATAGAGAACGGACCCAGGTGTCCGGGCCCCATAGATTTGACCGAGGAGGGACCCAGGCGTCCGGGCCCCATAGACTTGAGAAATAAGGGACCCAGGCGTCCGGGCCCCATAGATTTGACCAGGAAGGGACCCAGGCGTCCGGGCCCCATAGATTTGACCGAGGAGGGACCCAGGCGTCCGGGCCCCATAGATTTGATGGATGAGGGACCCAGGCGTCCGGGCCCCATAGATTATTGCACTGAGGAGGGACCCAGGCGTCCAGGCCCCATAGATTTGACCAATAAGGGACCCAGGCGTCCGGGCCCCAGAGATTTGATAGAGAAGGCACCCAGGCGTCCGGGTCCCATAGATTGTAATGGGGACGGACCCAGGCGTCCGGGCCCCATAGATTGACGGAAAAGGGACCCAGGCGTCCAGGCCCCATAGATTTTACAGAGAAGGGACCTAGGCGTCCGGGTCCCATAGATTGTAATGGGGAGGGACCCAGGCATCCGGGCCCCATAAATTGCACTGAGGAGGGACCCAGGCGTCCGGGCCCCATAGATTGTAATGGGGAGGGACCCAGGCGTCCGGGACCCATAGATTTGACCAAGAAGGGACCCAGGTGTCCAGGCCCCATAGATTTGACCGAGGAGGGACCCAGGCGTCCGGGACCCATAGATTTTACAGAGAAGGGACCCAGGCGTCCGGGCCCCATAGATTTTACAGAGAAGGGACCCAGGCGTCCGGGCCCCATAGATATTGGAATGAGGAGGGACGCAGGCGTCCGGGCCCCATAGATTTGATAGCGAAGGTACCCAGGCGTCCGGGCACCATAGATTTGAATGGGGAGGGACCCAGGCGTCCGGGCCCCATAGATTTTAACGAGGAGGGACCCAGGCGTTCGGGCCCCATAGATCATTGCAGCAAAGAGGGACCCAGGCGTCCGGGCCCCATAGATTTGACAGAGGAGGGACCCAGGCGTCCGGGCCCCATAGATTTGACTGAGAAGGGACCCAGGCGTCCGGGCCCCATAGATTTGACAGAGAAGGGACCCAGGCGTCCGGGCCCCATAGATTTGACCAATAAGGGTCCCAGGCGTCCGGGCCCCATAGATTTGATGGATGAGGGACCCAGGCGTCCGGGCCCCATAGATTTGACCGAGGAGGGCCCCAGGCGTCCGGGCCCCATAGATTTGATAGAGAAAAGACCCAGGCGTCCGGGCCCCATAGACTTGAGAAATAAGGGACCCAGGCGTCCGGGCCCCATAGATTTGACCAAGGAGGGACCCAGGCGTCCGGGCCCCATAGATTTTAGGGAGGAGGGACCCAGGCGTCCGGGCCCCATAGATTTGACCGAGGAGGGACCCAGGTGTCCGGGCCCCATAGATTTGACCGGAGAGGGACCCAGGCGTCCGGGGCCCATAGATTTGACCGAGGAGGGACCCAGGCGTCCGGGCCCCATAGATTTGACTGAGAAGGGCCCCAGGCGTCCGGGCCCCATAGATTGTAATGGGGAGGGACCCAGGCATCCGGGCCCCATAGAGGTGACCAATAAGGGACCCAGGCGTCCGGGCCCCATAGATTTGACAAAGAGGGGACCCAGGCGTCCGGGCCCCATAGATTGCACTGAGGAGGGACCCAGGCGTCCGGGCCCCATAGATTTGACCGAGGAGGGACCCAGGCGTCCGGGCCCCATAGATTTGACTGATAAGGGACCCAGGCGTCCGGGCCCCATAGATTTGATAGAGAACGGACCCAAGTGTCCGGGCCCCATAGATTAGACCAAGAAGGGACCCAGGCGTCTGGGCCCCATAGATTTGACAGAGAAGGGACCCAGGCGTCCGGGCCCCATAGATTAGACTGAGGAGGGACCCAGGCGTCCGGGCCCCATAGATTAGACTGAGGAGGGACCCAGGCGTCCGGGCCCCATAGATTTGACACAGGAGGGACCCAGGAGTCCGGGCCCCATAGATTCACCAAACAGGGACCCAGGCGTCCGGGTCCCATAGATTCAACCGAGGAGGGACCCAGGCGTCCGGGCCCCATAGATTTGACTGAGGAGGGACCCAGGCGTCCGGGCCCCATAGATTTGAATGGGGAGGGACCCAGGTGTCCAAGCACCATAGATTTGACCAAGAAGGGACCCAGGCGTCCGGGCCCCATAGATTTGACCAAACAGGGACCCAGGCGTCCGGGCCCCATAGATATTGGAATGAGGAGGGACCCAGGCGTCCTGGCCCCATAGATTGCACTGAGGAGGGACCCAGGCGTCAGGGCCCCATAGATTTGACCGGAGAGGGACCCAGGCGTTCGGACCCCATAGATTGTAATGGGGAGGGACCCAGGCGTCCGGGCCCCATAGATTTGACCGAGGAGGGACCCAGGCGTCCGGGCCCCATAGATTGCAACGAGGACGGACCCAGGCGTCCGGGCCCCATAGATTTGAGCGAGAAGGGACCCAGGCGTCCGGGCCCCATAGATTTGACAAATAAGGGTCCCAGACGTCCGGGCCCCATAGATTTTGCCGAGGAGGGACCCAGGCATCCGGGCCCCATAGATTTGATAGAGAACGGACCCAGGTGTCCGGGCCCCATAGATTTGACCGAGGAGGGACCCAGGCGTCCGGGCCCCATAGACTTGAGAAATAAGGGACCCAGGCGTCCGGGCCCCATAGATTTGACCAGGAAGGGACCCAGGCGTCCGGGCCCCATAGATTTGACCGAGGAGGGACCCAGGCGTCCGGGCCCCATAGATTTGATGGATGAGGGACCCAGGCGTCCGGGCCCCATAGATTATTGCACTGAGGAGGGACCCAGGCGTCCAGGCCCCATAGATTTGACCAATAAGGGACCCAGGCGTCCGGGCCCCAGAGATTTGATAGAGAAGGCACCCAGGCGTCCGGGTCCCATAGATTGTAATGGGGACGGACCCAGGCGTCCGGGCCCCATAGATTGACGGAAAAGGGACCCAGGCGTCCAGGCCCCATAGATTTTACAGAGAAGGGACCTAGGCGTCCGGGTCCCATAGATTGTAATGGGGAGGGACCCAGGCATCCGGGCCCCATAAATTGCACTGAGGAGGGACCCAGGCGTCCGGGCCCCATAGATTGTAATGGGGAGGGACCCAGGCGTCCGGGACC
Organism: Streptopelia decaocto; assembly: GCF_964273445.1. Classification (NCBI taxonomy): domain Eukaryota; kingdom Metazoa; phylum Chordata; class Aves; order Columbiformes; family Columbidae; genus Streptopelia; species Streptopelia decaocto. The sequence goes on from NW_028116874.1 coordinate 11,928, forward strand.
CATAGATTTGACCAAGAAGGGACCCAGGTGTCCAGGCCCCATAGATTTGACCGAGGAGGGACCCAGGCGTCCGGGACCCATAGATTTTACAGAGAAGGGACCCAGGCGTCCGGGCCCCATAGATTTTACAGAGAAGGGACCCAGGCGTCCGGGCCCCATAGATATTGGAATGAGGAGGGACGCAGGCGTCCGGGCCCCATAGATTTGATAGCGAAGGTACCCAGGCGTCCGGGCACCATAGATTTGAATGGGGAGGGACCCAGGCGTCCGGGCCCCATAGATTTTAACGAGGAGGGACCCAGGCGTTCGGGCCCCATAGATCATTGCAGCAAAGAGGGACCCAGGCGTCCGGGCCCCATAGATTTGACAGAGGAGGGACCCAGGCGTCCGGGCCCCATAGATTTGACTGAGAAGGGACCCAGGCGTCCGGGCCCCATAGATTTGACAGAGAAGGGACCCAGGCGTCCGGGCCCCATAGATTTGACCAATAAGGGTCCCAGGCGTCCGGGCCCCATAGATTTGATGGATGAGGGACCCAGGCGTCCGGGCCCCATAGATTTGACCGAGGAGGGCCCCAGGCGTCCGGGCCCCATAGATTTGATAGAGAAAAGACCCAGGCGTCCGGGCCCCATAGACTTGAGAAATAAGGGACCCAGGCGTCCGGGCCCCATAGATTTGACCAAGGAGGGACCCAGGCGTCCGGGCCCCATAGATTTTAGGGAGGAGGGACCCAGGCGTCCGGGCCCCATAGATTTGACCGAGGAGGGACCCAGGTGTCCGGGCCCCATAGATTTGACCGGAGAGGGACCCAGGCGTCCGGGGCCCATAGATTTGACCGAGGAGGGACCCAGGCGTCCGGGCCCCATAGATTTGACTGAGAAGGGCCCCAGGCGTCCGGGCCCCATAGATTGTAATGGGGAGGGACCCAGGCATCCGGGCCCCATAGAGGTGACCAATAAGGGACCCAGGCGTCCGGGCCCCATAGATTTGACAAAGAGGGGACCCAGGCGTCCGGGCCCCATAGATTGCACTGAGGAGGGACCCAGGCGTCCGGGCCCCATAGATTTGACCGAGGAGGGACCCAGGCGTCCGGGCCCCATAGATTTGACTGATAAGGGACCCAGGCGTCCGGGCCCCATAGATTTGATAGAGAACGGACCCAAGTGTCCGGGCCCCATAGATTAGACCAAGAAGGGACCCAGGCGTCTGGGCCCCATATATTTCACCGAGGAGGGACCCAGGTGTCCGGGCCCCATAGATTTGACAGAGAAGGGACCCAGGCGTCCGGGCCCCATAGATTAGACTGAGGAGGGACCCAGGCGTCCGGGCCCCATAGATTAGACTGAGGAGGGACCCAGGCGTCCGGGCCCCATAGATTTGACACAGGAGGGACCCAGGAGTCCGGGCCCCATAGATTCACCAAACAGGGACCCAGGCGTCCGGGTCCATAGATTCAACCGAGGAGGGACCCAGGCGTCCGGGCCCCATAGATTTGACTGAGGAGGGACCCAGGCGTCCGGGCCCCATAGATTTGAATGGGGAGGGACCCAGGTGTCCAAGCACCATAGATTTGACCAAGAAGGGACCCAGGCGTCCGGGCCCCATAGATTTGACCAAACAGGGACCCAGGCGTCCGGGCCCCATAGATATTGGAATGAGGAGGGACCCAGGCGTCCGGGCCCCATAGATTTGATAGCGAAGGGACCCAGGCGTCCGGGCACCATGGATTTGAATGGGGAGGGACCCAGGCGGCCGGGCCCCATATATTTGACCAAGAAGGGACCCAGGCGTCCGGGCCCCATAGATTGACCCAAACAGGGACCCAGGCGTCCGGGCCCCATAGATTTGACCAAGAAGGGACCCAGGCGTCCGGGCCCCATAGATTTGACCGAGAAGGGACCCAGACGTCCGGGCCCCATAGATTTGATGGATGAGGGAACCAGGCATCCGGGCCCCATAGATTTGATGGATGAGGGACCCAGACGTCCGGGCCCCATAGATTTGACTGAGAAGGGACCCAGGCGTCTGGGCCCCATAAATTGCAATGAGGAGGGACCCAGGCGTCCGGGCCCCATAGATTTTACAGAGAAGGGACCCAGGTATCTGGTCCCCATAGATTATTACACTGGGGAGGGACCCAGGAGTCCGGGCCCCATAGTTTTGACCAAGAAGGGACCCAGGCGTCCGGGCCCCATAGGTTTGACCGGAGAGGGACCCAGGCGTCCGGGGCCCATAGATTTAACATATAAGGGACCCAGGCGTCCGGGCCCCATAGGTTTGACCGGAGAGGGACCCAGGCGTCCGGGGCCCATAGATTTAACATATAAGGGACCCAGGCGTCAGGGCCCCATAGATTTGAGCGAGAAGGGACCCAGGCGTCCGGGCCCCTTAGATTTTGCCGAGGAGGGACCCAGGCGTCCGGGCCCCATAGATTTGATAGAGAACGGACCCAGGTGTCCGGGCCGGATAGATTTGACCGAGGAGGGACCCAGGCATCCGGGCCCCATAGATTTGATAGAGAAGGGACCCAGGCGTCCGGGCCCCATAGACTTGAGAAATAAGGGACCCAGGCGTCCGGGCCCCATAGATTTGAATGGGAAGGGACCCAGGCGTCCGGGCCCCATAGATTTGACCGAGGAGGGACCCAGGTGTCCGGGCCCCATAGATTTGACCGGAGAGGGACCCAGGCGTCCGGGCCCATGGATTTGACCGAGGAGGGACCCAGGCGTCCGGGCCCCATAGATTTGACCAAGGAGGGACCCAGGCGTCCGGGCCCCATAGATTTGATGGATGAGGGACCCAGGCGTCCGGGCCCCATAGATTGTAATGGGGAGGGACCCAGGCATCCGGGCCCCATAGATTTGACAAAGAGGGGACCCAGGCATCTGGGCCCCATAGATTGCACTGAGGAGGGACCCAGGCGTCCGGGCCCCATAGATTTGACCGAGGAGGGACCCAGGCGTCCGGGCCCCATAGATTTGAGCAAGGAGGGACCCAGGCGTTCGGGCCCCATAGACTTGACAAATAAGGGACCCAGGCGTCCGGGCCCCATAGATTTGAACGGGGAGGGACCCAGGCGTCCGGGCCCCATAGATTTGAGCAAGGAGGGACCCAGGCGTCCGGGCGCCATAGATTTGAATGAGGAGGGACCCAGGCGTCCGGGCCCCATAGATTTGACCAAACAGGGACCCAGGCGTCCGGGCCCCATAGATTTAATATATAAGGGACCCAGGCGTCCGGGCCCCATAGATTTGACCGATGAGGGACCCAGGTGTCCTGGCCCCATAGATTGCACTGAGGAGGGACCCAGGCTTCCGGGCCCCATAGATTGTAATGGGGAGGGACCCAGGCGTCCATGCCCCATAGATTTGACCGAGGAGGGACCCAGGCGTCCGGGCCCCATAGATTGCAACGAGGAGGGACCCAGGCGTCCGGGCCCCATAGATTTGAGCGAGAAGGGACCCAGGCGTCCGGGCCCCATAGATTTTGCCGAGGAGGGACCCAGGCGTCCGGGCCCCATAGATTTGATAGAGAAGGGACCCAGGCGTCCGGGCCCCATAGATTTGACTGAGAAGGGACCCAGGTGTCCGGGCCCCATAGATTTGACTGAGAAGGGACCCAGGCGTCCGGGCCCCATAGATTTGACAGAGAAGGGACCCAGGCGTCCGGGCCCCATAGATTGTAATGGGGAGGGACCCAGGCATCCGGGCCCCATAGATTTGACAAAGAGGGGACCCAGGCGTCCGGGCCCCATAGATTGCACTGAGGAGGGACCCAGGCGTCCGGGCCCCATAGATTTGACCGAGGAGGGACCCAGGCGTCCGGGCCCCATAGATTTGACCAAGGAGGGACCCAGGCGTCCAGGCCCCATAGATTTGACAAATAAGGGACCCAGGCGTCCGGGCCCCATAGATTTGAACAAGGAGGGACCCAGGCGTCCGGGCGCCATATATTTGAATGAGGAGGGACCCAGGCGTCCGGGCACCATAGATTTGACCAAACAGGGACCCAGGCGTCCGGGCCCCATAGATTTGACACAGGAGGGACCCAGGAGTCCGGGCCCCATAGATTTGAATGGGGAGGGACCCAGGCGTCCAAGCCCCATAGATTTGACCAAGAAGGGACCCAGGCGTCCGGGCCCCATAGATTTAACCAAACAGGGACCCAGGCGTCTGGGCCCCATAGATATTGGAATGAGGAGGGACCCAGGCGTCCGGGCCCCATAGATTTGATAGCGAAGGGACCCAGGCGTCCGGGCACCATGGATTTGAATGGGGAGGGACCCAGGCGTCCGGGCCCCATATATTTGACCAAGAAGGGACCCAGGCGTCCGGGCCCCATAGATTTTACAGACACGGGACCCAGGCGTCCGGGCCCCATAGATTTGATGGATGAGGGACCCAGACGTGCGGGCCCCATAGATTTGACTGAGAATGGACCCAGGCGTCCGGGCCCCATAAATTGCAATGAGAAGGGAGCCAGGTGTCCGGGCCCCATAGATTTGACCAATAAGGGACCCAGGCGTTCGGGACCCATAGATTGTAATGGGGAGGGACCCAGGCGTCCGGGCCCCATAGACTTGACAAATAAGGGACCCAGACATCCGGGCCCCATAGATTTGAGCAAGGAGGGACCCAGGCGTCCGGGCCCCATAGATTTTACAGGGAAGGGACCCAGGTGTCTGGTCCCCATAGATTATTACACTGGGGAGGGACCCAGGAGTCCGGGCCCCATAGATTACAATGAGAAGGGACCCAGGTATCCGGGCCCCATAGTTTTGACCAAGAAGGGACCCAGGCGTCCGGGCCCCATAGATTTTACATATACGGGACCCAGGCGTCAGGGCCCCATAGATTTGACCGGAGAGGGACCCAGGCGTCCGGGGCCCATAGATTTGACATATAAGGGACCCAGGCGTCCTGGCCCCATAGATTGCACTGAGGAGGGACCCAGGCGTCAGGGCCCCATAGATTTGACCGGAGAGGGACCCAGGCGTTCGGACCCCATAGATTGTAATGGGGAGGGACCCAGGCGTCCGGGCCCCATAGATTTGACCGAGGAGGGACCCAGGCGTCCGGGCCCCATAGATTGCAACGAGGACGGACCCAGGCGTCCGGGCCCCATAGATTTGAGCGAGAAGGGACCCAGGCGTCCGGGCCCCATAGATTTGACAAATAAGGGTCCCAGAAGTCCGGGCCCCATAGATTTTGCCGAGGAGGGACCCAGGCATCCGGGCCCCATAGATTTGATAGAGAACGGACCCAGGTGTCCGGGCCCCATAGATTTGACCGAGGAGGGACCCAGGCGTCCGGGCCCCATAGACTTGAGAAATAAGGGACCCAGGCGTCCGGGCCCCATAGATTTGACCAGGAAGGGACCCAGGCGTCCGGGCCCCATAGATTTGACCGAGGAGGGACCCAGGCGTCCGGGCCCCATAGATTTGATGGATGAGGGACCCAGGCGTCCGGGCCCCATAGATTATTGCACTGAGGAGGGACCCAGGCGTCCAGGCCCCATAGATTTGACCAATAAGGGACCCAGGCGTCCGGGCCCCAGAGATTTGATAGAGAAGGCACCCAGGCGTCCGGGTCCCATAGATTGTAATGGGGACGGACCCAGGCGTCCGGGCCCCATAGATTGACGGAAAAGGGACCCAGGCGTCCAGGCCCCATAGATTTTACAGAGAAGGGACCTAGGCGTCCGGGTCCCATAGATTGTAATGGGGAGGGACCCAGGCATCCGGGCCCCATAAATTGCACTGAGGAGGGACCCAGGCGTCCGGGCCCCATAGATTGTAATGGGGAGGGACCCAGGCGTCCGGGCCCCATAGATTTGACCAAGAAGGGACCCAGGTGTCCAGGCCCCATAGATTTGACCGAGGAGGGACCCAGGCGTCCGGGACCCATAGATTTTACAGAGAAGGGACCCAGGCGTCCGGGCCCCATAGATTTTACAGAGAAGGGACCCAGGCGTCCGGGCCCCATAGATATTGGAATGAGGAGGGACGCAGGCGTCCGGGCCCCATAGATTTGATAGCGAAGGTACCCAGGCGTCCGGGCACCATAGATTTGAATGGGGAGGGACCCAGGCGTCCAGGCCCCATAGATTTTAACGAGGAGGGACCCAGGCGTTCGGGCCCCATAGATCATTGCAGCAAAGAGGGACCCAGGCGTCCGGGCCCCATAGATTTGACAGAGGAGGGACCCAGGCGTCCGGGCCCCATAGATTTGACTGAGAAGGGACCCAGGCGTCCGGGCCCCATAGATTTGACAGAGAAGGGACCCAGGCGTCCGGGCCCCATAGATTTGACCAATAAGGGTCCCAGGCGTCCGGGCCCCATAGATTTGATGGATGAGGGACCCAGGCGTCCGGGCCCCATAGATTTGACCGAGGAGGGCCCCAGGCGTCCGGGCCCCATAGATTTGATAGAGAAAAGACCCAGGCGTCCGGGCCCCATAGACTTGAGAAATAAGGGACCCAGGCGTCCGGGCCCCATAGATTTGACCAAGGAGGGACCCAGGCGTCCGGGCCCCATAGATTTTAGGGAGGAGGGACCCAGGCGTCCGGGCCCCATAGATTTGACCGAGGAGGGACCCAGGTGTCCGGGCCCCATAGATTTGACCGGAGAGGGACCCAGGCGTCCGGGGCCCATAGATTTGACCGAGGAGGGACCCAGGCGTCCGGGCCCCATAGATTTGACTGAGAAGGGCCCCAGGCGTCCGGGCCCCATAGATTGTAATGGGGAGGGACCCAGGCATCCGGGCCCCATAGAGGTGACCAATAAGGGACCCAGGCGTCCGGGCCCCATAGATTTGACAAAGAGGGGACCCAGGCGTCCGGGCCCCATAGATTGCACTGAGGAGGGACCCAGGCGTCCGGGCCCCATAGATTTGACCGAGGAGGGACCCAGGCGTCCGGGCCCCATAGATTTGATGGATGAGGGACCCAGGCGTCCGGGCCCATAGATTTGATGGATGAGGGACCCAGGCGTCCGGGCCCCATAGATTTGACTGAGGAGGGACCCAGGCGTCCGGGCCCCATAGATTATTGCACTGAGGAGGGATCCAGGCGTCCGGGCCCCATAGTGTTGACTGAAAAGGGACCCAGGCGTCCGGGCCCCATAGATTTGATTCAGGAGGGACCCAGGCGTCCGGGCCCATAGATTTGACTGAGGAGGGACCCAGGCGTCCGGGCCCCATAGATTTCACCGAGACGGGACTCAGGAGTTCAGGCCCCATAGATTCGACCAATAAGGGACCCAGGCGTCCAGGCCCCAGAGATTTGATATAGAAGGGACCCAGGCATCTGGGCCCCATAGATATTGGAATGAGGAGGGACCCAGGCGTCCGGGCCCCATAGATTTGACCGGAGAGGGACCCAGGCGTCTGGGGCCCATAGATTATTGCACTGAGGAGGGACCCAGGCGTCCGGGCCCCATAGATTTGACCAATAAGGGACCCAGGCGTTCGGGCCCCATAGATTATTGCACTAAGGAGGGACCCAGGCGTCCGGGCCCCAGAGATTTGTTAGAGAAGGGACCCAGGCGTCCGGGTCCAATAGATTGTAATGGGGACGGACCCAGGCGTCCGGGTCCCATAGATTGACGGAAAAGGGACCCAGGCGTCCAGGCCCCATAGATTTTACAGAGAAGGGACCCAGGCGTCCGGGCCCCATAGATTGACGGAAAAGGGACACAGGAGTCCAGGCCCCATAGATTTTACAGAGAAGGGACCCAGGTGTCCGGGCCCCATAGATTGTCATGGGGAGGGACCCAGGCGTCCGGGCCCCATAGATATGACCAAGAAGGGACTCAGGTGTCCGGGCCCCATAGATTTGACCGAGAAGGGACCCAGGCGTCCGGGCCCCATAGATTTGATTCAGGAGGGACCCAGGCGTCCGTCCCCATAGATTTGACTGAGAAGGGACCCAGGCGTCCGGGCCCCATAGATTTTAAAGAGAAGGGAGCCAGGCGTCCAGGCCCCATAGAGTTGACCGAGGAGGGACCCAGGTGTCCGGGCCCCATAGATTTGAGCGAGAAGGGACCCAGGCGTCCGGGCCCCATAGATTTGACCAAAGAGGGACCCAGGCGTCCAGGCCCCATAGATTGCACTGGGGAGGGACCCAGGCGTCCGGGCCCCATAGATTTGACTGAGGAGGGACCCAGGCGTCCGGGCCCCATAGATTTGACTGAGGAGGGACCCAGGAGTCCGGGCCCCATAGATTTGATAGCGAAGGGACCCAGTCGTCCAAGCCCCATAGATTAGACCAAGAAAGGACCCAGGCGTCCGGGCCCCATAGATTTGATGGAAGAGGGACCCAGGCGTCTGGGCCCCATAGATTTGACCAAGGAGGGACCCAGGTGTCCGGGCCCCATAGATTTGATGGATGAGGGACCCAGGCGTCCGGGCCCCATAGATTTGACCAAGGAGGGACCCAGGCGTCCGGGCCCCATAGATTTTATAGAGAAGGTACCCAGGCGTCTGAGCCCCATAGATTTGACAAAGAGGGGACCCAGGCGTCTGGGTCCCATAGGTTAGACCAAGGAGGGACCCAGGCGTCCGGGCCCCATAGATTTGACCAAGGAGGGACCCAGGCGTCCGGGCCCCATAGATTGCACTGAGGATGGACCCAGGCGTCAGGGCCCCATAGATTTGACCGAAGAGGGACCCAGGCGTTCGGACCCCATAGATTGTAATGGGGAGGGACCCAGGCGTCCGGGCCCCATAGATTTGACCAAGGAGGGACCCAGGCGTCCGGGCCCCATAGATTTGACCAAGGAGGGACCCAGGCGTCTGGGCCCCATAGATTTGACCAAGGAGGGACCCAGGCGTCCGGGCCCCATAGATTGCACTGAGGAGGGACCCAGGCGTCCGGGCAGGAGAGGCGTGGCTCGGGCCGCCCGCCGCTGGCGCGGGACACGCCCGGCGCGGGGGCGTCGCCCGGCACCCTAAGTTTGGCGTCGGCGGGGGGCGGCGGAGCCCGCTCCCCCACCCGCCGGCTCTTTCCCCCCCCGCCTCTTCCGCCGGGGAAGAGGGAGACGAGAAGAGGCGCGGCGGGGACAGGGAGCCGCTGCTGCTGCCGCCACCGTTCACCGGACCGGACCGGACGGGAAAGGACCGGACTGGACCGGGAAATTGGAGTGGACCGGATCGGACCGGACCGGAGCGGACGGGAAAGGACCGGACTGGAGCGGGAAATTGGAGTGGACCGGACTGGATCGGACCGGAGCGGACGGGAAAGGACCGGACCGGACCGGGAAATTGCAGTGGACCGGATCGGATCGGATCGGACCGGAGCGGATGGGAAAGGACCGGACCGGACCGGGAAATTGCAGTGGACCGGATCGGATCGGACCGGAGCGGACGGGAAAGGACCGGACCGGGAAATTGGAGTGGACCGGATCGGATCGGACCGGAGCGGATGGGAAAGGACCGGAGCGGGAAATTGGAGTGGACCGGATCGGATCGGACTGGAGCGGACGGGAAAGGACCGGACCGGGAAATTGGAGTGGACCGGATCGGATCGGACCGGAGCGGATGGGAAAGGACCGGAGCGGGAAATTGGAGTGGACCGGACCGGGGAATTGGAGTGGTGTCCCCGCCCCCCAGGCGCCCCTCCCCCCCACACGCAGACAGACCCCTCCCCCGAGTCATCCTGGTAGTGTTTCTGTTCTAGTGGTAACTAAGCTTTGTGAACTGTATCCAAGATTCTTCCCTTATCTCGAGGCTTTGCAGGTTGCATACAAAGAGAGAACTGAAGGTTAGTCCTCAGTGAGTCCTTGTCTTACCTTGAACGGATAGGATGTGCTGAGAACGCACAGCTAAGAAATCGGAGTATTTTCCAGGATTCCACAATGAGCACAGGAATAGCGCATGGCGGTGACAGAAGGTGACAAGTCCCCGGGCGCAGCAGACTCCTGACTCCATCCTGCAGAGCCCTGAGCGGCCACCAGAGGGCGCTGCGCATGCTCAGAGCAGTTCCGAGGGGCTGCAAGTGATACTGTGAAATAGTGGGGAAATCTGATGAACATGCAACGCATACGTTGTAACCCTGATGAATATGTGTGTAACCAAATTGTATAAACGCGGTGGAGTTCGAACCAGTGGTGGAAGCTTTGGGTGCGAACCCCTGGTTTCCAACTCACCCCTGAGGTTGCACACAGGGGCACTGAACCAGCCCCAGCAGCATCCCGGGGCTCCGGAGACACTGGTTCATCCCAGTTTCCCCAGCCGGTCCCTTCCCCCCGCAGCGCGGGGAAGCCTCCCCCAGGGTGCTGGAGAGACCCTGGTCGGGGGAGGGCGAAGAGATTTGACCTAAAAACCCTAACAAAACACCCCTGCCTCTTTACCCCCAAAATATTTCCCCGTGATGGGGGGAAATAACGTTAGGGTTTAAGCTGCGCTTTGGAAGTGGAACCTGGCACTCACCGGGCGAGAAGACGCTCAGGTTGGGCTCAAGGCTCAGGTTGGGCTCCAGGCTTAGGTTGGGCTCAAGGCTCAGGTTGGGCTCCAGGCTCAGGTTGGGCTCCAGATTGGGCTCCAGCTTCAGGTTGGGCTCCAGGTCGGGCTCAAGGCTCAGATTGGGCTCCAGGCTTAGGTCAGGCTCCAGGTTGGGCTCAAGGCTCAGGTTGGGCTCCAGGCTTAGGTCGGGCTCCAGGTCAGGCTCAATGCTCAGGTTGGGCTCAAGGCTCGGGTTGGGCTCCAGGCTCAGGCTGGGCTCCAGGTCGGGCTCCAGGCTCGGGTCAGGATAAAGGGGGGGGAAGAGGGAAAAGGGGGGAAAGAAAGGAGGGATAAAGGGGGAATGAGGGAAAAGAGGGAAAAAGGGGGGAAAGAGGGATAAAGGGGGAAAGAAGGGAAAGAGGGAAAAGGGGGGAAAGGGGGGGAAAGAGGGATAAAGAGGAAAAAGGGGGGGAAGAGGGAAAATGGGGGGAAGAGTGAGAAGAGGGAAAAGGGGGGAAGAGGCAAAGGTCTGTGGGAGGGTTGGTGGCGGATCGCGCCGGGCCCGGGGGCTCTGCTGAGGGGAAGGGCGGGGCTCCAGCGGGGGGCGGGGAGCTGAGGGGGCGAGGGGACGCCATCTCCTCACCCCTCGGCTCGCGCCCCGCCCCTTCCCGCCCGCCCGCGCCGCGGCCACTCCCCCTCCCCGCCGGCCACGCCCCTTGCCGGCGTCACGTGACTGGGATGTGTGGCGGGAAAAGGCGGGAAGGAGGAGGAGGCGGCGGCGCCGTTTGGTTGGAGGTTGTGAGGGGAGTTGGGGGGCGGTGGGAGGGAGGATTGGGGGGGTCGCTGTGTGTGGAGGGGTTGGGGGTCGGGCAAGGAAATTGGGGGTCAGAGTGTGAGGGGGGCATTGGGGGTCGGTGTGAGGGGGGAACTGGGGGTCAGTGGGAGGGGAATTGGGGGTCGGCGTGGGGGAGCGAATTGGGGGGTCGGTGGGGGGGGGAACTGGGGGTCGGTGGGGGGGGCATTGGGGGTCAGGGTGGGGGGCAGAATTGGGGGTCGGGGGGCATTGGGGGTTGGTGTGGGGGGGGCATTGGGGGTCGGGGGGGCATTGGGGGTTGGTGTGGGGCAGAATTGGGGGTCGGTGGGGGGACATTGGGGGTCAGGGTGGGGGCAGAATTGGGGGTCGGGGGGGCATTGGGGGTTGGTGTGGGGGGTCGGTGTGTGGGGGGATTTGGGGGGACATTGGGGGTCGGGGGGGCATTGGGGGTTGGTGTGGGGGGTCGGTGGGGGTGGAACGGGGGGTCGGTGGGGGGGGCATTGGGGGTCAGGGTGGGGGGCAGAATTGGGGGTGGGGGGGCATTGGGGGTTGGTGTGGGGGGTCGGTGTGTGGGGGGATTTGGGGGGGCAGAATTGGGGGTCGGGGGGGCATTGGGGGTTGGTGGGGGGTCGGTGTGTGGGGGATTTGGGGGGACATTGGTCGCTGGGGGGCACTGGGCGTCAGGGGGTGAGGGGCATTGGGGGGGCGTGCAGGGACTGTGGGGGGGCAGGAGGTGAACAGCGTGTTTGTGGGAAATGGGTGTTTGGGGCTGGAGGAGAAGGAAACGAGGCCTGAAGGGACTGCGGTGGGAATGGGGGGGAAGGTACATTTTGGGGCAGAACTCTGGGAGAAAAGCCCAAGAAAGGACTCGATGCACTTTTAGTGAATGGTGCTAATTAATTTATTAACGTGCTTTATTAATGTGCTTTTACTTGGGGGGGGGGATCACTAACTTTGGGGGTCACCTCGCTTTGCAGGAGGGGATAAAACCCCCCAGCTGCACCATGAGGCTCCTGATGATTATAATCCTCACAATGATGTTTTAACACTCCCCGCTTGGAAATCGCCCGTTTTGAGGGCAGGAACGAGTCGAGGCAAAAACCACCGTAAGGGGTAATTGAACGAGTGGATTTTGATTGGTTAATTACACCCTAATGCTAACCCCATCCCTAACTCTAACCTCAATCTAAAGCTAAAACCTAATCCTAACTCTAACCCAAACCATAAAACTAACCCCTAACACTAACTCCAACCCTACATTCTAAGCCTCTTCTAAACCTAATCTAACTCTAATACTTACCCATAATCCTAACCATAATCCTACCCTTTAGACCTAGTATTAAAATCTAACCCTGACTGCTTACACTAACACTATTCACTAACTCTAAAGCCTAATCCTAACAGTAAGGCTAACCCTAACCTGAAAATTAACCCTAACCCTATCTCAAATGCCTAACCCCAAGCACTAACCATAGGCCCTTACCCCTAAACCTAACCTGTACTCTAATCCTGACCCTGACTCTAACTCTATTCCATAACCCTAATCTAAACCTAACCCTAAACCTTATCCAACACTAACCCTTATCTAAATGATAACCCTAGTGCTAACCCTAACTCTAAATGCAATCCTAACTCATAAACCTAACTTAACCCTTAAACTAAGCCCTAACTTGTACCCTAACACTAACCTTAACTGTAATTCCTAACCCTAACTCCAAGTCTAACCCTAAACATCTAACGCTAACTCTACCCCTAACCAAAACCATAACACCAGACCCTAACTCTAACCCTTCCCCCAACTGGTAATGCCAACTCTAACCCTAACCATCCTCTAACCCTAGCTGAAACCCTAACCTTAAGTCATAACTGCTAACCCTAACCCTATCCCTGACTATAAAACTAACCCATTCCCTAATCACTAACCCTTCCCCTAACCCATAAAACTAACCCCTAACCATAACCACATATATGAACATTCATTGCTAAACCTCAACCCTGATCCTAACCTCTAAGCCATAACTCTAACCCTAACCTAATCTCTACCCCCATCCCCAAACCCTAACCCTATTCACAACCTAATCCTAACTGTAAGCCTACCCCTAACACCTATCCCTAAAAAAATCTAACCATAATGCTTAACCCATACCCTCACTCTAATCCTAAATCAAAGCCTGAGTCTAAGCCTAAACTCAAACCCTAACCCTACCTCTAACTTTAATCATAAACCTAAATCTAAACTTAACCCTAACCCTACCCCTGTCCCTAACCCATACACCTAACCTCTAAACCTAACCCCTTCAACTGACCCTAACACTACACCCTAACCCCCAAACCTAACACTATCCCAACCCTTACCCTAACCTTAATCCTAACCCCTACCACTAATTCTAACCATAAATCTAAAACTGAGCCCTAACCCTGACTCTAACAGTAACCCTAAACTCTAACCCCAATACTAAACGCTAAGCCTAACTTAACACTGTCACTAACCTAACCTTAATGTGAAGCCGTAACTAACCTAACCTAACACTAACACTAATTCTAACATGAAATCTACACCTAACCCCTAAATTCACCTCTAACCCATGTAAACCTCATCCAAACCCCTAACCATAAATCTAACTGTAAACACCATCCCCTAACTCTAATCTAACCCTAAATCTAATCTGAAACTTAACCCTAACTCAAACCCTAAATCCTAAAACTAACCCCTAAACTTAACCACTTCCACTGACACAACTCCCTGGCCCCTAAACCTAACCCTAAATGTAAATCTAAAACTAACCACTAACCCTAACTCTAACCTGAACACTAACCATACCCAAAATGTAAATCCAAACTACACCCTAACCCCAAAACGTAACACTATTCCAACCCATACCCTAACCTTACCCCTAACCTCTACCACTAACTCTAACCATAAATCTAAAACTGAGCCCTAACCCTGACTCTAACCCTAACAGCAACCCTAAACCCTAACCCCAATCCTAAACTATAACCCGAAACTAACACTAACCCTATCACTAACCTAACCTTAATGGTAAGCTGAAACTAACCTAACCCTAACCCAGACCCAACACTAACCCTAATTCTAACCTGAAATCTAAGCCTAACCCCTAAATTTACTCTAAATGAAACCTTAAACCTAAACATAACCCTAATCTAATCCTAGCCCCATTTCTATCTCTAGCTCCTGAACCCAGCCACCAACCATAAGCACTTATACTAAAATTAACACTAACCCAACCCTAATATCTAACCCTAACCATTAACTCAACCTCTAAGCCTAATCGGAAAGCCTAACCTAAGCCTATCTCTAATCTAATGCTAAATCCTAACCCATCATTCTAAGATAAACTTTAACCCTAAACCTCTATCCCAAAAATAACATTAACACTACCTCTAACCCTAACCCAGTGTCCTAGCCCTAACCCTTCAATATAAATCTAAAACCTAAACCTGACCATCCAAATAACAAAACTCCTAACCCCAACGTCTAACTCTAATCCAAACCTTACCCCAACCCTAATCCTAATCCCTATCTTTAACTCAAATATTAATTCTAAGTCTAAAATCTAAGCCTAATTCTAATCCTAAATCTAATGAAAATTATAATGGTAACCCCTAGGATGACCTCTAACCCTTACCCTAACCCTAACCCTAATTCTAACTCTAACCCCTAACACTCACCCCTAACCTAAACCTAATTATAACTGTAATACTTACAAATAGTGCTAACCTTAACCATATTCCTACCCTTTCCCCTGAAACATGAAGTCTAACTGCTTATACTAACACTATTCCCTAAACCCTAACCTTAATCCTTACCTCTAACACTAACCCTAATACTAACCTTTACCACTAACCACATCCCTACCCATGAACCCTAAACCTAATCCTAATCAAACCCTAACAATAACCCTAACACTACCTCTAACACCTATCCCTAAATCTAAACCTCTAATGTTAGTCCAATTACTTACTGTAATCCTAAAGCAAAGGCTAAATCTAAGACCAACCTCTAGCCCTAACTCTAAAACTAATTCAATGCCCTAACCCCGATTCTTACCCTAAACCTTAATCTAACCCTACCCCTAAATCTAACCCCAAAACTTAACTCTACCCCTAAGACAACTCCGGAACCCCTAATGCTAACCCTAATCCAACCATTACCCTAAACCAAATCCTAAAACTTAAACCTAAATGTAAACCTAAATACTAATCCTAAATCTAATCCTAAAATTTAAGACAAACCCCTAACTCTAACCCTAAGACTAACATCACATAAATAGAAATTCAAACCCTAACCTAACAATACCCCCAACCCAAAATCTAACGCTAACATCAAACACTAACTCTATGAGCAACAGGCTGCAGAAACTGTTTGGGTGTTGGTTTATTGAAAAATTATTGTTGAACTCAAAAAGCACTAAGACCTTGCAGTGGCCTTCTAATACCTAGTGACAGCTTTTTAATGTACTGGTTTGGAACTTTGAGATGATACTGGATATGGAGCGGCTGTTCATTGTGGAATATTGCAGGAGCAAACTCTTGCATTTCAGCATTCCTGGCAGATCTGCAGCTCGATCAAGACCTCAGGCTGTTTGGTTCAATCAGACTTTTGTAGATCCCACCTTCCCTGGTCAAAGCACCGGCTGCCAATGTGTTTGCTGGTGTTGTCACTGTTTCTGAACAAAGCCGGCAGAGGCGGCAGCTCTGCTGGTGGTGTCTGTTTATTGAAACATGGGTATCTACAGGAACTTTGACCTGAGAGCTCAGAAAGCTGTGGGCCGTGGTGTATCTTTGTAATGTTTGTAGATTCTTCCGCAGATATTCTTCCGCCAACGAGCACGGAACGTTTGTGAGTGTGACCTGCCGTGCAGTGAGAAGGAAGAAAGATGTGTGAGCTAAAGCAGCAGGAGGCTGCAGCCGTGTGAGGGGGGCGGGGCCCGGGGCGGGCGCGGACGGGATTGGCTCCTGCGCGGGATGGGCGGGGCCACGCTGCAGAAGCGCGCGGGCCGAGGAGCGCGTGCCGCCGGTGCGGCGCGGGAGCGGCGCGCGAGGAGCGGCGGGGCCGGCGGTGAGCGAGGGGCGGGCGGACACCGGGGAGACTGGGCGGGGCCGCCCCGGTCCCGGCGAGGGGGGAGGCTGGAGGGGGAGGGACGGGCTGGTTTGGGCAGGAGGAAGGCGAGGGGCAGGCAGCCGCGACAGCGCGGCCCGGGCCGGGCCGAGAAAGGGCCGAGGGGGAAACACGCGGCGGCGGTGAGGGAAGGAGCCCCGGGCTGAGCGCTGCGCGGGGCTCGGGCGGGGCCGTGGGGCGGAGGGGGAGCCCGTGGGGACACCGGGCAGAGGGAGGAAGCGAGCGGGAGGGGCAGCGCCGGGGCGGAGCGGCGCGGGCGGGGCCGGGGCCGCCGGGGGGGCGCGAGGGGCGGGGGGGAGGGGCCGCGGGGCGGGGCCGCGGGGGGTCCTGTGGGGATGGGGGGGCCTGGGGGGGTCCTACAGGGGGTTATGGTGGCGGTATGGGGGGGTTATGGGGGCCTATG
The DNA here is from genome assembly GCF_964273445.1 of Streptopelia decaocto. Lineage (NCBI taxonomy): Eukaryota > Metazoa > Chordata > Aves > Columbiformes > Columbidae > Streptopelia > Streptopelia decaocto. Next base: position 28,724 of record NW_028116874.1, read on the forward strand.
GGGGGTATAGGGGGAGGTCCAGGAGGGTCTGGGGGCGGCGGGAGCGGCGGAGGAGCCGGAGGGCGGGACGGCGGGGACGGAGCCCTGGCGGGAAAGGCTGAGGGGCCGCAGGGAGGGGGGACATCGGGGAGGCTTTGGCGGGAAAGGCTGAGGGGCCGCAGGGAGGGGGGACATCGGGGAGGCTTTGGCGGGAAAGGCTGAGGGACCGCAGGGAGGGGGGACATCGGGGAGGCTTTGGCGGGAAAGGCTGAGGGGCCGCAGGGAGGGGGGACATCGGGGAGGCTTTGGCGGGAAAGGCTGAGGGACCTCAGGGAGGAGATGGCGTCGGGAGGCTGCAGTGGGCAGTGCTGAGGTAGCTCAGGACGGGATGGCACTGAGGTTGGTTTCAAAGGGAAATGCTGAGGTACCTTGAGGAATGGACGCTGGGCTGGGAACTGTGAACACATCAGGCTGGTTAAGAGAGTGTTCATGACAGAAATTTGTGCAGTGAAGTATTCCAGCAAAGAGAGGGAGAAGAGCAGAACAGATCAGGGCTCCCAGGACGCCTGCAGGTTTGGGGACAGGGATGACGAGGTTGTTAATCCGGTCCTAACTGTTTCTTTTCTGTCCCTCTCTTGCAGCACCGCACTGAATGGAGGAGCAAGTGGACGGGAAGCTCCTGGCCACACACAGATCACATTTGTTACTGTCGCCCTCAGAGACCCGGAGATCCGAACCGTTCCCATGGTGCCTTGGAGCAGCCTGTGCTCATGCGCTTCTCCAGGGAGAAGGCGGAATGGCAGTGACGGCCACGTTAAGCCACAGGGTGCACACTCTGCAGCTGTCAAGCCCAGCTCTGCGTTAGCTCACACCTGCGATTTTGCGCCGCACACGCAGATTTGAGTTGTCGCTGGCTGTTGCAGCGTTTGGCTTTGGTGAGGACAGCGTGTGTTTGTCAGCAGTTGGTGTAGGTGGAATCTTGAGGAGACAGCGATATTTCCGTGCCAGAACTGGTTGGTGTTTCCATGGTATTGTGGCGGTTGTTCCCGCAGGCGATCAGTGCTGCAGTATTATTGCAGGATGAGGGCATTTTGGAGGCTTGTCTGTGAGATGCACTAGAGGCAGCAGCTGAAGGCGAAAGGCTGAGGTTTGGAGAGTTTGTCGGTGGGTTTGGGGCGGTTGTCAGCTGAAGAGTTGGCTGTTTGCAGGCGAGGTGTAGGCAGAGGGTGAAGCTGACTTTGCTTGTGACATCTCTAACCCGTGACACTGGGGTCCAGCAAGTACCAAAGAGCAGGTGAGGACCGTGGGCATTGGTGCTGAGCTGTGACATCTCTAACCCGTGACATTGGGGTCCAGCAAGTACCAAAGAGCAGGTGAGGACCGTGGGCATTGGTACTGAGCTGTGACATCTCTAACCCGTGACACTGGGGTCCAGCAAGTACCAAAGAGCAGGTGAGGACCGTGGGCATTGGTGCTGAGCTGTGACATCTCTAACCCGTGACACTGGGGTCCAGCAAGTACCAAAGAGCAGGTGAGGACCGTGGGCATTGGTGCTGAGCTGTGACATCTCTAACCCGTGACATTGGGGTCCAGCAAGTACCAAAGAGCAGGTGAGGACCGTGGGCATTGGTGCTGAGCTGTGACATCTCTAACCCGTGACACTGGGGTCCAGCAAGTACCAAAGAGCAGGTGAGGACCGTGGGCATTGGTGCTGAGCTGTGACATCTCTAACCCGTGACACTGGGGTCCAGCAAGTACCAAAGAGCAGGTGAGGACTGTGGGCATTGGTGCTGAGCTGTGACATCTCTAACCCGTGACACTGGGGTCCAGCCTGAGCAGGGCACGTGCGGGAGCTGTGCTGCAGGGAGGGCAGAGCTGAGGGGAGGGGCTGTGCGAGGGGCTGGTGCCAAGGCAAGGCGGGCGCGCTGTGGGTGTGGGGAGGTGTCAGCCCCGGACTCAGCCCCTGTCTGACTGTAGTGCCCTTGGGCTGCTGTAGCTCAGTCCTCCCTGTGTTTCTCTTCAGGTGGAGCAGCGTGCAAAGGAAAAGCAAGGGAGGAGGTGAACCTGTGAGGAAGAGTGATGGATAAAGAGGGTTGGAGCGCACCTGCCAGTCAAGAGGGATCAAGAAAGAAGACACCGGCGGTGGAACCGCAGGTCAGGAGAGCTCAAGGAGGGAGAAAGGTGACTGTGGCCGTATGGGTTTTTCTAGCTCACACACCAATGAAAAGAGTTTGGATAATAGAAGAAACGTATGCAAAACCAATAATTAAAGGCAGAGAATGTTTATATGCTATGTATGGGGTAGACCTGAAGGTATATTTCTTCCTACAACAAAGGAGAATTCACAATGGTAATTAACTGAAGATGTGAATTTCCAGATTGCATTGGCAACATACACAGGGAACATATCAGTTCATTAACCTCAGCATAAACTGTGGGCTGAAATTGGTGATTTAGTGTTGTACAGCAACTTCTGCTGTCAGCAACGACCAGTAAGCGACAAGACTGTATTTACTGATGCCTCTGGTTGCTCACGTAAAGTTGTAATTACATGGCTAAACTCAGATACCCAGTGCTGCAAACACAAGGTAGAAAAAGAGACCAAGGGTCCAACAAGTTCTTGAGCTGACAGCTGTTGGGATCGCTTTGAGGTGTTCTGTAACAAACCTTTGAATGTTGGAACTGGCTCATATTATGCAGCTGGCGTACTTAACCGCCTGGAAGCTTCTTTTCTTAAGGAAGAGGATAATCCTCTTTCGATGGCTGAATTGAGAATGCTATGGTTTCTAATAGATCATAGACGTCATGGTTATTATGCAATGCACACCCGCTCTCGCACTGCCCTTCCAGGACCACTTGCGGAGGCAATAGGAGGGCCGATGCACAAGCTGTGCCTCTCACTGTGCCTAAAGCCTTGGAGCAAGCTATATTATCACATAAATTCTTTCACCAGAGTGCAAAGGCGTTAAAACGGCAATTTCAAATTACAGTGGATCAGGCCAGGAGCGTTCTTTTGTCCTGCCCTGATTGCCAACAGTTGGCACCCATGCCATCCACAGAGGGTGTTAGTCCAGGATGGATTAGTGCCAATGAAGTACGGCCAACTGATGTAACGCATTGTTCTGAATTGGGTAAATACGTACGTGTTTCTGTAGACGCTCATTCCAGATTTCTCGTTGCTGCTGCACGCGCTGGTGAAAGAGCATGAGATGTCTGTAACATTGGTTGACATGTTTTGCTGTTGGAGGAGTTCCACGATATGTAAAACCAGAGGAAAGCGGAACGCACGCTCAATTAGAGGAGCGATCCCCCGAGTGCCCAGTGCGCTGTAATAGAAGTGCCTGCTGTTTAACACTTTCAAAACAGTGTTAAAGAGTCTGTTTGCCGACTTTTCGGTATCGTTTTCTGGCGACGAGGATGGGATAATCTGCCTGACCTCCCGTGGATCCCAGGATCTCTGGGACCTTGTGCCGGCACCGGGGAAATCCTGGAAGGGACCACAGATCCTCGGCCCAGCTCGGGACGCGGGTAAAACCCCATCAGTGAGATACGGCACTTTCATTGTCTGGTTGGGTTGGTGCTGCCTGCGCGAGACGTGGGCGACACCAGCGCGTTGGGTCTGCGCATCCGCGTCTGCGCATTTTGGTAAACTGGGGAACTTGAAAAAAGAAAGAAATACAAAATTAAAGAGAAGAATGAGAAAACAATAAATTAAAGAGAAAAACGAGGGAACAGTAATTTGCTAAAGGTACCGTTAGTGATTTTGCGGTTTGTGCCTTAGCAATTGTATAATTGTTTGTGTCTTTAGTGGTTTGTTGTTGTTGATACTTGTGTCTTGGGTGATTTTATAGTCCAGTACTTACGGTTCACCAATCGTCTGTTATTGTGATTGTGAAGTAGGTCGTGGACAATGGACAGGAGGATTCGGGAGAAATCCCCCCCGGGCTGTGTTTTCTGACATTGGAAAAGGATCGTTTGCTGTTCAACAGGGCGTCAACCAGGGAGAATCTGATTGAATGCTGTAATTAATGGCGGCCACTGTAAATAATATTAATATGCTGCACAGGTCTAGGTGGGTATACTTTGAGATGTGTAGTACAGTAATGTGGTACATGTAGTATATAGTAAGATATATATTTTAAATCATATATTGCCCATTACATAAGGCATATTACACAATACATAATGTTACATATGCATTGTCTTTATCCCCTTCAGATCCATTTGTTTTGAAAAAGGATAATCAGGGAAAGAAACGGAAACCAGTAAGAGGTTTGTTGAAGAACAGCTATTGGTGTAGAATACACAGAGAACATGAGATCAGAATTGTCCCTCGGTCAGTCCAGGGTGGACGATTGAGACTGTATTTACCATTGTAAAAACAAAGCTTTCCCCCCTTAATTTTTGTCACGTGTTGTAATTAGAATTAATAGAGATATTGGAGCCCGTCCTAGCTAAACTGGAAAAAAGACAGCAGCCATGTGTATTTTTAAGTAAAGATTAAATCAAATCTGGTCCCTCATGATCTTTAAGCGTTTTCCTGTGCTCACCTCCCTCCCAAGGTTTTGTGTCTGTTGTATCAAGGCCTGACACCCACGGCCACAGTGGATGAATCACATGGGCACAACACCAGGAACCCGCCTGTTCGTGTCCAGGATATCCACTGCAGCAGACACTGTTAGTAAAAGAGCACGTCATGGAACTGGAAAACCATCTAATTGTGTCATTATGCACATTCACTGCTCTTTTTTCCGCTTTATACCCATTGCAGCTTTTAAAAATTCAATAGTTTGAAAAGGATTTCTGTGTTGGCTCTGCACACGGAGCCTGATTTTCCTTCTCTAGGGCCTTTCACCCAGTTCACCGCACTCGTGTGATCACTGTGCTGCACGTGGGCAAAATCAGCCGTGCCCTGTGTTTCTCCTGGAAAATAGTAAGAACGCTAATATAATCGTGCCAGGAACTGCCTTCACAGTGAATATTTGAAGGAACCACTGCTAATGTATTTTTAATTGGTACTTGCATTATGGATTAGATGCAACAAAAATCCATACTTTCATTTATCCTTTGCTGTACAGGAGGTGGTTGAACTTTTCCATAGCAGATTCAATCACTTGTTGTAAAGCAATGAAATAAATAACTTAGGCTTTTTCTATGGATAAACAACGTTTAATCCAATTCCTTAACTGTATTCCTTAAACACTTGTTCGTTAGAGCATAAATAAAACAGCGCTGGGTGCGCGGGGGATTCGCTCCGCCCAACACGCACACCTTTAAACAGTAAGAGGTGTGCTTAAATACAGTGAGGTGTTACATATTCATAATGACCCCAGGAACGCCTGTACATATTCATAACCTTTCCCGCTTCTCATTAAAATGAGTCTCAGAGAACCATTTCCATAGTCTCCTCCTTGACCCTCCCCTGTTGCGCCTGCGCAGTGTCACTTGGTGGCTTTGAGGAGGGGTCTCTATGGTCTCTATGGGTCTCTATGGTCTCTGTGGGTCTTTATGGGACTCTACAGATCTCTATGGGACTCTATGGTTTCTGTGGGTCTCTATGGGACAATATGGTCTCTGTGGTCTCTCTGGGTCACTGTGGTCTCTATGGTCTCTGTGGTCTCTATGGGTCTCTCTGGTCTCTGTGGGTCTCCCAAGCTGCCAAGTCGACCGAAACCAGACTGGCCCCCCTTTTGCTGTAGCTCTTGGCTGTCTTGTCTCCCCAAGGTTACAGCTGGTGCTGTAAAACTTCTGATCTCAGCATTCGATGAGGTTCTGGTTTTTCTTAACACAACTGGTCACATACAGTTCTAAACTAGATACTCATTATGTGGCTTAAAGTGTTAGTTCGTTAGCAGGCCCTTATTATGTGGTTGGTTAACCCTGAAAATGTTAGCTCCCTCTATCAATATAACCTCATAAACAAGTTTCAGAACTTTTTACATGGAACTTACCCACCTTTTCCTTTTTGAGGTTCAGAGCCCGAGCCTCATTTGGTTGTATCTGTAAACATGAAACATCTCAGCACGAATCACAACTGCATTTCTCACAGACAGAAGTGCCTGAACTCCACAGCTTGCCTGGCAGTGCAGAGAGCAGGAACTGCGGTGAGTCCTGGGCCCTTGGGGACATTTCACCCTGTTTTGTGTCCCAGTCCCTCCCTGCTCCCTCCTCTTTCCTGCTGTGCCCTTCTTCCTCTTCATCTCTTCTCCCTCTGTCCCTCTGCTGCTTCCTCCCCTATTCCCCCACCCTTCTGAATCTCTGTGCAGGGTTTCTCGTATCTCCCTCTCCGTCTCCACCCCTCTGTGTTCTCACCATCCCTGGTTTCTCTTTGTCGTCATTCTGGTCTGTTGCTCTGTCCTGCTCCGTGCCCCATCATTTCTCACTGTATCCCTCTGTCCTGCTCCGTGCCCCATCATTTCTCACTGTATCCCTCTGTCCTGCTCCGTGCCCCATCATTTCTCACTGTATCCCTCTGTCCTGCTCCGTGCCCCATCATTTCTCACTGTATCCCTCTGTCCTGCTCCGTGCCCCATCATTTCTCACTGTATCCCTCTGTCCTGCTCCGTGCCCCATCATTTCTCACTGTATCCCTCTGTCCTGCTCCGTGCCCCATCATTTCTCACTGTATCCCTCTGTCCTGCTCCGTGCCCCATCATTTCTCACTGTATCCCTCTGTCCTGCTCCGTGCCCCATCATTTCTCACTGTATCCCTCTGTCCTGCTCCGTGCCCCATCATTTCTCACTGTATCCCTCTGTCCTGCTCCCTGCCCCATCATTTCTCACTGTATCCCTCTGTCCTGCTCCCTGCCCCATCATTTCTCACTGTATCCCTCTGTCCTGCTCCGTGCCCCATCATTTCTCACTGTATCCCTCTGTCCTGCTCCCTGCCCCATCATTTCTCACTGTATCCCTCTGTCCTGCTCCGTGCCCCATCATTTCTCACTGTATCCCTCTGTCCTGCTCCGTGCCCCATCATTTCTCACTGTATCCCTCTGTCCTGCTCCGTGCCCCATCATTTCTCACTGTATCCCTCTGTCCTGCTCCGTGCCCCATCATTTCTCACTGTATCCCTCTGTCCTGCTCCCTGTGCCTGTTCCTGCCCCTCTTCTTTTTCACTCCCTCTCCATCTTGCTGCCCACCCCAGGATTTTTTCCCAATCTCTATCCTGCCCCCAACCCTTGTTGTTCTTTCTCTCTCCTGCTCCCTCTCTGTCTTTCTGCCTGTCTTCCCTTTCCCTGCTGCTTCTTTCTCCATCTCTGTCCAGATTACTGCCCCTTTTCCTTCTCGATGTCTTTCTGTCCTGTCTTTCTGTCTTCCTTGCCTGTTCCCAGTCTCATCCCCTCTCACTATATCTCCCCTGTCCAGCTGGCTCTGCCTTTTCTTTTGTCTCTCCATCTGTACACCCCCCTCCCTGTCTTTCTCTACCCCCTTCCTGCTTCTCCTCCTCCCCCCTCCCCATCCCTCTGTCCTGCTCCTCAGCGCTGCTGTTTCTTCCTCCCTGTCTCATCACAGCTCCTTGTCCCTTTCTGCCTTGATCTCTCCATCTCTCCATCCTTGTCCCTGTGTGTTTCTTTCTCTCTGGGCTCCTCTGTCTTCTCTCTTGTCTGATTTGTCTCTTTCTAGTCCTCTGTCCTTCTCCCCAGCAGCTTCAACGGAATGACCAGGTGTCCGTGCACTCTGGTGTTTCCTCATCCCTGCCCTGGGGAAGATCTGTGTCTGTAGGGCTGGGGATCATTTAGGAGCTGGTCTCCTTGTGCAGACAGCAGAGCTGGGTGCAGCTACAGCAGAGGTTGTTCTCAGCTGCTGCTTATGCAGCTTGTTGGAAGAGCGGCTGTGGGGCTTCTTTGGAAGGGAGGTTTCTTGTTCTGTGCTTCCTGCTCCTCGGGACCCTGCACAGGATGGTGTTGGGGTCTGCAGGGACGGGTGGGACCTGCTGTGATTCCTGGTGAATGTGAACTCAACTTGTCCTGATGGCCTCGAATGAAGCCAGACTGACTGTAGATGGTTTTCTTGCCTGTTTCAGTTCCAAACTACATGTTTGGCACTAAAAAACATGAGACTTTGTGCTGTTTTCCAGATGTCAGTGGCTGCGAATCAGCTGAGAACATCACTGCCTTAGGTACCAGGGCAGGTGGTCTGTGATCAGGGCTGTGGACTTGCATGGCGGTGCTTTTATGAACATTTCATGGTCTTGCCACTTGAAAGCCCTTCATTTTCCTAGAAATTTTAAGATGATATTTCTTATTTGGAGGTTCAGACTCCAGGTTGGACTTGATGTTGAATGGTCCATATAATGGGGTCCATAAAATAAGAATCTCGCTTCCTTGTTGTTTTCTTACACTGTCTGAATTTGGAAAGCGAAATAAAGAGTGGTTGACAGTGTCTGCTTTTGAGAGTAACGTATTCCTGACTCTCCCTCTTTGTATGGTGAAGGTTTCTGCTGCACTATGACTTTGCTGGGCTGTGAGGCTGTGTTGGAGCAGCAGAGGGAAGAAGTGGTGGCTTTAAAGGCATTGAAGCTGTGGTAAAACTAGCAGGAAAAGCTAGTTTCTTCCTAGAGAGCTGCCTGACAAAAATAGTTACAAGGAAAGACCCTTGAAGTTCGCTTTTTTTTTCTAATTTAGTCTTAATAAGGAGCTTTTGGTATTGATTGATTGATTGATTGATTTCTGGGAAGCAAGAAGTGAGAGCCTGTGCACTCCCATAGGCAGCGCTGCCTCCCAAACAGGTGCACCCTTCTCCACTTCTGTTCCTCCCATGCTGGTGTAGCACAAGGCCATGCAGTAGTGTGTAGATGTGGTGATTCCAATGTGACTATGAGGTCACAGCCCCACGGTGACGTGCTGTGCTGTGTCTTGGCAGCAGCAGCATCATGGTGCGAGCGTGGGGCCATGGTCCTCACCCTCCTCCTCCTCCTGGTGTCCCTGCCAGCCCGGGACGCCCAGGCTGCTCCAGCCGGGCGCAGGGAGCAGGTGGGCGGGCAGGGGCAGCACCAGCCCCAGCAGCTCAGCAGGGCAGCAGTGGGGCCAGGGCTGGGGCCGGGAGAGCAGCCAAGCTGGGCCGGGCAGGGCGAGCCAGGCAGCACCAGGGTGTGGGCAGGGGGCAGACGCCCCGCAGGGAGGGGAGAGGGGCTGCGGCTGCTCCAGGGGCAAGTTCTGGGCAAGCAGGGGCTGGGAGTGGTGGCCCAGGGGCAGAAACCAGCACTGAGTCCCTGTGGGGCCCTCCCTGCCCCCCAGCCTCGTGCCACACGGCCCCATCCCAGGGCACGCTTGGAGCCTTTGGGCCTGTTTCAAATCAAAGCTGGGATTGCTTTGGCCCTTTGGGCCAGTTTTGAGCTCAATCTGGGCACATTTGTGCCCTTTGGGGTCGTTTCTGCCTAGATCTGGGAGTTCTTTGTCTTTGCAGTCCAGTTTATACCCTAATCTGGGGGTGTTTGGGCCACTTTTGGCTGTTTTTTCCTCAAATCTGTGCATAGTTTGACTTTTTGGTCCAATTTCACCCCAAATCTGGGGATGTTATACCCTTTTTGGCCATTTTTGATCCAAATCTAGTGGTGCTTTATTATTTCTGGCTCTTTTTACCAGATATACTCAGGTGCTTTTGCCCATTTTTTCCCCTAATGGAGGTGCTGTGATCCCAAATATGGTATGTTTTCACCTTTGCCAGCAGTTTTGCTCCCAAATGTGGATGTTTTTGTCTCTTTTGGCTACTTTTTGCCCAAATACTCAGATACTTTTGCCTGTATTGGCCAATTTAGCCCCCAAATATTTGGAATATTTAGTCATTTTTCCAGTTTTTTCCCCAAATACGGCTATTTCTCTGCAATATATGGGCATTGTTGTCCTAAATATATTGTGCCGTGTTTTGTTTTTTCTCTCTTCTTTATGTCCTCTTTTACCCAAAATGCAGGAGTATTGCTCTGTGAGCCTGGAAACCTCTCTGATCTGTGCTTGACTCCAGGCCATGGCATTGGCAGAGCTGATCGAGCTTCTCAGCTGGATCCTGGTTATGAGCCTTGGGCTGTCCCAGAGGTAAGTTGTCACTGTCTGTCTGCTTGAGGGAATAAACACTCGCGTTTTAATAGGTTATTCGTGTGTGATTGTACTCACGATAATCTCAGAGGCTTTCCAAAAGCTTTTTGTGCTTGTGTAATGAATATTCATTTGCCTGCAAACCTGCTAGATCTCAGCAAAAAGGTCACCCATGTTCCATTTCTAGCTGTGGAACGTACACCTTTGTATGTGTCCTGTGTCATTACCTCACCCCCTCCCATCACTGCAGGTGACTGAGGAAGAAGGAGATCACAACATGCCATGGAAGCTCCTCACCCATGTTTGACTCCCTGTTTGGTTCCTGCAGTCCATGGTGATCAAGCCTCTTGGTGTAATCCTGTTCCTGAGCCTGGGGGCAATCCCAGGGGTAAGTGTTCAGTCTTCATTGGTCACTGGCCTTTTGACCATGAGCCAGCACTGTGCCCTTGTGGCCAGGAAGGCCAATGGCATCCTGGGGTGTATTAGAAGGGGGGTGGTTAGTAGATCGAGAGAGGTCCTCCTTCCCCTCTACTCTGCCCTGGTGAGACCACACCTGGAATATTGTGTCCAGTTCTGGGCCCCTCAGTTCAAGAAGGACAGGGAACTGCTGCAGAGGGTCCAGCGTAGGGCAACCAAGATGATTAAGGGAGTGGAGCACCTCCCTTATGAAGAAAGGCTGAGGGAGCTGGGTCTCTTTAGTTTGGAGAAGAGGAGACTAAGGGGGGACCTTATTAATGTCTATAAATATATAAAGGGTGAGTGCCATGAGGATGGAGCCAGGCTCTTCTCGGTGGCAAACAATGATAGGACAAGGGGTAATGGGATCAAGCTGGAACGCAAGAGGTTCCACGTAAATTTGAGAAGAAACTTCTTCTCAGTGAGGGTGACAGAACACTGGAACAGGCTGCCCAGGGGGGTTGTGGAGTCTCCTTCTCTGGAGACATTCAAAACCAGCCTGGACATGTTCCTGTGCGACCTCACCTGGGCGTTCCTGCTCCAGCAGGGGGATTGGACTGGATGAGCTTTTGAGGTCCCTTCCAATCCCAAACATACTGTGATACTGTGATACTGTGTATTTGCTAATATTTGGTTTATTATTTGTTAACATTTTCCTGCAATAGTTGAGCCTTGCAGTAGCCAGCAGGCTCTTTGCTAGAAGAAACATGGCTGATCATTTTTTGCCCTGGTGCTCCATGCTTTCGTTTTGTGTGTGTGAGAGGTTTCCTGGTCAGAAGGCCCTGAGAGCCCCATGTTTGTCCATCTGGTCCTTGAGGGGTGTTGCATGTGGCCTGGTCACAGTAGTTTGGAAGCTGCCAGGTCCCAGCCAAGGGGTCTGCAGCCCCTCTGCAGCTTTGGAAATTTCAGCATGCGTCTGGGCCCCATGTTGTTGCCTGACCCCCGTCCAGGCACTGCAGGTCACTGAGGACAAGGTAGATCACAACGTGAAATGGAATCGCTTTTCCTTTCTGCTTGTTTCCAGCCGTCCCTGTAGGCAGCGGCCACTTGACTTCTTGACTTGAGTCTGTCTGTGAGCCTCGGGGCGATCCCACAGGTACGACCTTGGAACAAGTGAGCGTTTACATGTTAATTTTCTGTTCCTGTGAAATTTAGCTTGCTACTTTCTTGGCTGACGCTCGGTCACGCAGAGGGGAAGTGGGTCCGGCTCAGTGCTGTGCCCCAGAGGGCTCTGCCTTGCAAAGCTCTTTGCCAACTGCTCCATCTCAGCGGTGGGTGACAGGGTGGCCATTGCGGAGGGGCAGTGTGAGCTCTGGTGCTGCTGTCTCCAGGTTGGATCACCAGACCCAGGCCACCATGCTGGTTCACCAGATCTTTGGCGGATCCCTGTGGCTCCCTGTTGAGCGCTGGCTGCCAGGTCCTGGGCCTGTGACTCTCAGGGCAGCGGTTTCCCTGAGAGCCTTGCAGTAAAAACCTTTTGGGAAAACTGCTGAGTGTGTGTAACTTACCCAGAGGTGCAGCTGGTCAGTGTTGTGGTTCCTGTGGGTTGTGGTGTGTGTTGTAGTGATGAAAAAAGCTGTTGGCTGGGGGCCCCCAGCTCTTTGCCCCCAGCTGAGTAGCCCATGTTGGCAGTTATGTACCAGCACTTGCTGTCCCAGCACACAGTGGAATTGCACACTGTGAATCCTGGTGCCGACATCCCAGAGCCCAAAGCTGGAGAGGGGGAACACGGCAGCTGCCTGTGCTGTGCTGGGGTGGTGTTGGGTGCGGGTGTTGTGCCAGGGTGTGCTTACTGCTCTTCCTTTTGCAGTGAAGTTCTCAGTGTGCAAGAGCATCTGGGAGACCTCTGACCCTTTCCTGGACCTGGTGCTGGAGATCAGGTAGTGGGGCAGGGTGTGGGTGGGGGAGCTCTGCTCTCACAGGGGATGTTCCTGCAGCTGCACCGTTACTGCTCTCGAGGCTGCGTAACTGCCAGTGTCAGGCAGGGTGCAGGCAAGAGGGAAGCAGCTTCTGTTGTTGTGCTGCCTCTGTCTGGCAGAGCAGAGCCTGTTGCCTGAGCATGAGCCACGACTCCTCCATTGAGGCTCCATGGGACTGGGGACAGTACAGCCGTCCCTCATGGCATGCTGGCCAGTGCCTGGCTGGGGTCAGGCTCAGGGGTTTGGTGCAGTCTGTGGCCCTGTGCTCATGCTCTGTTTTATCTCTCAGGGCCAGCGTCTCTGATCAGGTGAAAAAAGCTGTGACCAACAGACCCAGGTCTTCACCAGTGACAGGCCAGGTGAGTCCTGAAGGCTGTTCTGGGCCAGAGCTGCAGGGAGCTGCTGCCCCTCTGCCTGCTCTGCGAGGGCAGGTGGGCTGCAGCTTGGCAGGGAGGCAGGCACTGCACCCAATGGACAGGGGTGAGGGGGATGACTTGCAGGAAGGATCCTGCTCAGTTAAGAGTTGCTGTGTGAGCTTGGAGGGGATGGGACTGCAGTATCACCCTGTGTCCTTGGCACAGTGATTCCGCCTGGAGGCCCAAAAAGCTGCTCGCCCTCCTGCAGCTGCCTCCTGTGCCCAGAACAGTTCAGAGCTCCTGCAACACCAGCAGCACAAGTGGGGCCAAAGCAGAGCTGTCCTGGCAGAGCTCCTGGGAGAGCAAGCAGCCACCTACCTCACCCAAGCTGCTGCTGGAGCCCATCCCCAGCCAGGAGCCCAGGGGCAGTGGGGAGAATGCTGAGACCCTGGAGAGGGACTCCTGCAGCAGCAGTGCTGCCAGCCCAGTGCCCGGCACAGCGGGGATCTGCCCAAAGCGTCCCAGAAGGCCCAGGGTGGAACCAGCAGCTTCTGCACCTCTCAGGAATCAGGCTGTGGCATGGACCTTCCTACTGGCTCCAGCACCAAGACGGCTGCACCCAAAGACTCCAAACTGGCAACATTGAAATCCTCCCTGTTGGCCAGCGCTGCTCTGGAGCTGAACATCACCATGTCACCGCCACCAGCCATGAAGCTGGTGCATTCTGCCAAAAAGTGAGCCTGAGCTTCTGCCTGGAGTCTTCGACAGGTGCCTTGTGTCTTCTGAGCTGGAGATTGTGTTGGGGAGAGTGTAGACTGGATGCTGGGTGTCTTGCTAAGCTGGAGGCAGACAGGGAGAGCCCCTCAGCCCCAGGGCTGCAGCAGTTGCTCTGGTTTGGGGTACAGGGCCAGGTCCCCGCTGTTGTTCCCATCCCTGATTAAGGCTGGAGAAACGCCTCCTGTCTTCTTGCTCAGGACAGAGGGGCGGCTGTGCCAGTCCCTGGAGCGGGGTGGCCTCACCAATCTTCTCTGAGTGTCTTGTCCCCTGGGGCGATGGGAGCAGGTGACTCCCCAGCTGGAGGCTGCAGAGTCTCCTCCTCCCCACGCAGGGGCTGGGACCGGCCCTCTGGGCGCCGCTGTGCAACCAGGGCTCAGGACAGTGCGCTGGGGTTTCTGTTTAAATTTCCTTCCTTCCTTTTTTCGTTTCTGCTTCTAAGAGAAAACACTTCTGATTTGTTGACCAACCCCACTTTCCTCTCCCCTCCTGTGTCTTTACCCTTCCTTTTTCTCTGGGCTCACCTTCTTATTTTCTTCTCTTGGCTCATGGAAACCTCTTTTCTTTAGATCACCAAGTTTGTTGTTTTTTTCTTTTTCATGTCAATAACTGCAGGCAGCATCCTGTGGAAGGTGAGCAGAAGTGACCATTGCACACCACCTCATTCACAATTGGCCAACCACACCTACCCCATGGACACCACCTACCCCAACTCCTTGGCCTTTTGGCAAGTCGAGGTAAGTGGTGCCAGTCGCTCCCAGGCTCCTGCATGGCAGCAAGGCCAGTAGTCCACGAGGCAACTGTCTGACATGGCAGGTGGCCTGGGGAAGTGATTTCAGCAGCCACCTCTCCTGTTCTCTTGGATTGGCTAAGATGGTAGCAGTTGGGTGCTGTGCTTGTGCACTGTGGAGTGTGGAGGAAGAGGGGGGCTCCTGCTCCTGACCTGGCCTTCAGATCATGTCAGCCTCTTTTCCTGTTCTGCAGGCTGTCCTCATCTGCTCTCCATTGGCCAAATCATGAAAAGCCGACCTTCAGCTTCATCCTCAGCTCAGCCCTTTGGCTCCCAGCCTCCCCGTGACCAGCTGTTCCACTGCCCACCCTTCGCACCACCTTCCTCCCTGCAGCAGCGAGAAGGAGCCCAGCCAGGTCACCCCTGGTTCCTCCAGAAAGTGTCAGTGTCAGCAGCACCGTGGAGCAGACAGCAGCCCCTGTGCTCTGGCTGGGAAGGACAAGGATCAAGTCTCCAGCCCCCAGGGAAGAAGAAGAAGAATCTCACAGGAGGGCTCAGTGTCCCCTGCGGGGAAGGAGGTGGCAGGCAAGGGTCCCAGCGGTGGCAGGGAGGCACCCAGCTGTCAGCACCGAAAGATCAGGACTGGTGCAAGTGTCAGGCCCCAGGACCTGTCTGGACACAGGGCCCATCTGCCCCCTCAAGAGGAAGAAAAGAGGAGATGGAGGAGACTTAAGAGTGCTGCTCAGGGTTAGAATTAGGTTTAGCATTAGGGTTACAGATTGTGGGTAAGGGTTAGAATGAGGGCTTGGGTTTAGGGTTAGTGTTTAGGGTTTGAGTTAGTGATAGGGTTAAAGTTAGGTTTATGGGTTAGGATTAGGATTAGAGTTTGCTGTTAGGTGCTAGGGTTAGACTTGGGGTTAGTGAAGAGTATTACGGTAAGTAGTTAGGGTTAGGGACAGAGTTCAGGTTGGGTTTTGGTTAGAGGTAGGTTTATGGTTTAGGTTTAGAGTTAGTGGTTAGGATTAGGGTAGGGTTAGGGATGAAGAATTGGCATTGTAGTTAGTGGTATGGTTTGTGGATAAGGGAAATGGTTAGATTTGGGGTTTGGGGTTAGGATTAGGGGTCTGGTAGTGCTTGGAATAGTGGTTAGGGTTAAGAGTTAGTGTTAGAGCGATGGGTAGAGTAAGGGCTGGAATTTGGGGTAGAGCTGGGATTAGCGGTTAGGACCAGGATCAGAGTTTTGCTTAGGGTTATCATTTGTTGGTGATTGTTTCTTGGCTAGTGTGTATTAGTTAGGTTTAGAGTTAGGATTAGTGTTTAGGGTTAGGTTTCAGTGTTAGGGTTAGGGGCTAGGGTTAGAGGATATGTTAGGCTGAGAATTAGTGCTACAGGTTAGAGTTAGGATTAGGTTTGTATTAGCGTCAGAGGGGGCTAGTGTTTCGTCAGATGTAGGGATAGGGCTTTGGGTAAAGCACAGGGTCAGGATTAGAGTTACCAGTTAGGGATTAGGAGTAGTGTTAGGTTGAGATAAGGTGTATGGTGAGGCTTAGATAAGGGTTAGGGGTTTGGGTGTAGAGTTAGAGTTAGCATTAGGTAAGGTTTCAGGTTAGGTTTAGATTACAGGTAGGTTTAGGGGTTAGGGTTATAGTTAGGATTAGGGTTTGCAGTTAGGGTTAGTGGTTAGTTGTCGAGTTCTAATTAGAGGTAGGGTTAGACTTAGCCTTAGGGAAAAGAATTAATTTTAGTTGTAGGGATAGGATTTGGGTTAGTGGTAAGGTGTAGGGGTTATTGTTAAAGTAAGTATGAGGTTTAGAATGAGGCTTGCAGGCTAGGGTTGGGGTTAAGGTTTAGGAGTTAGGTTTAGAATAAGTGTTAGGGGTTTGTTTTTGTGGTTAGAGTTAGAAGTAGAGTTAAGGATAGGGCTATAGTAAGCAGTTAGGATTTAGGGTTATGGTTATAGTTAGGCTTAGGGTTAGATAGGGTTATTGTTAGGGTTTGGTGTTAGGGCTTTGGTCAGGGCTAGAGTTAGCATTAGGTTTCAGGTTTAGTCTTAGGGTTACGATTTACAGTAAAGGTTAGAGTTAGGGTAAAAATTAGGGCTTAATTTAAGGGTTAAGTTAGGGTTAGATTGAGAGTTAGGGTTAGGGTTAGGATTAGGTTTAGGTTTAGCATTTAGATAAGGTTGAGGGTTAGTGTTAGATAAGGTTTTGGGTTAGGGGCTAGAGTTAGGGTTAGAGTTTGGGATAGGCTTAGGGAGCATGGTTAGGGTTAGTGTTTGGGGTTAAGGTTTTGAGTGAGGGTTATGGGTCAGGTTTTGGGTTAGAGTTAGTCTTAGAGCTGGGATTAAACTTTGGGCAAGCGGTTAGAGTATAGCGTTAAGGGTTAGGGTTAGGAGTTTGTGTTTGGGTTATACGAGGTTTAGGTTAGGGTTACATGGTAGGGTTAAGGTATAGGGTTAGATTTAGGGTAAAGGTAAGTGTTAGGAGTTACAGTTAGGGTTAGGCTTAGGAATTAGGGAGTGGGGTTAGATTTTGGGGTTAGGGGTTTGAGCTAGGGTTAGGGGGAAGGGTTACATTTAGGGTTAGAAATAGGGTTAAACGTAGGGCAAGGGGTCAGAGTTAGGGTTAGAATTACTGTGTTTGAGTTAGATGAGGTTTAGCATTAGGGTTATGTGTTAGAGTTAGGCTTTAGGGTTAAGAGTTATGGTTAGTGCTAGAGTTAGGAGCTAGGGATTAGTCTGAGAGGTAGGGTTTGAGGTTCGGGTATGTGTTTGCATTGGGGTTTGGGTTGGGTGTTCAAGTGTTGGGGTAGGATTTGATTAGTGTTGGAGTTCGAGAGTAGTGTCAGTGGAAGTGGTTAGGGTTAGGGGTTAGTTTTAGGAGGTAGGGCTAGGGTTAGGGTTATGTTTAGAGTCAGGGTTAGGGTTAGAGTTAGGGGTAGGGTCAGGGTTTGATTAGGGTTAGAATTAAGGTTAGGGCTTTTGGGTTTGGGTTAGGGGTAGAGTTTGGTTTTAGAATTCTGTTGGAGATAGGGGTTCAGGTTCATGTTTAGGGAGTAATGTTATTGTAAATGGTTAAGTTTAGCATAGGAGATTAGGTTTAGGGGTGGGTGAGGCTAGAGTTAGGGTTAGAGTTAGGATTAGGATTCTGTTTAGAGGTCAGGTTAGGGTTAGATTTCATGTTAGGTTAGTGTTGGGTTAGGTTGGTCGAAGGGTTATGGTTAAAGTTAGGTTAGTGATAGGGTTATGGTTAGGTTAAGGTTAGGGTTTAGGTTTAGTGTTAGGACTAGGTTTCAAGTTAGGGTTAGAGTTAGTATTAGGGTTTAGGCTTACCGTTAAGGTTATAGTTAGTGTTAGGAGTTAGCATTAGAGTTATCATAAGTGTTCGGTTTGTGTTAGGGAGCAGTGTTACGGTTAGTGGAACTGGTTAGGGTTAGGTAGGGTTAGTTTCAGGGTTTAGGGGTTATTGCTCGAGTAAGGGTGAGGTTTAGAATGATGGTTACTGGCTAGGGTTAGGGTTAAGGTTTAGGGCTGAGCTTTAGAGTCAGCTTTAGGGGATTGGTGTTAGGCTTAGGTATTAGGGAGAAGAATTAGGGTTAGATTGAAGGATAAGATTATGGCTAGGATAAGTGGTTAGGACTCAGGTTTAGGGTTATAATTCCTTTTAGGGTTAGATTAGAGTCAGTTATTGGGTAGTGTTACCAGTTAGGGAGAAAGGTTAGAGTTAGTGTTTGATGTTAGCGTTAGATTTTGGATTGTTAGGTTAGGGTTTGGATTTCTGATCGTCTGATGTTAGTCTTAGGGTTAGAGTTAGGGGTTTGTCTTAAATTTTAGGATTAGATTTAGGATTAGTATTTAGGTTTACATTTAGGTTTAAGTTTTAGGATTTGGTTTAGGGTAATTGTTGGATTAGGGTTAGCATTAGGGGTTCCGGAGTTGTCTTAGGGGTAGAGTTAAGTTTTGGGGTTAGATTTAGGGGTAGGGTTAGATTAATGTTTAGGGTTAGAAACAGGGTTAGGGCATTGAATTAGTTTTAGAGTTAGGGTTAGAGGTTGGTCTTAGATTTAGCCTTTGCTTTAGGATTACAGTAAGTGATTGGACTAACATTAGAGGTTTAGATTTAGGGATAGGTGTTAGAGGTAGTGTTAGGGTTATTATTAGGGTTTGATTAGGATTAGGTTTAGCGTTTATGGGTAGGGATGTGGTTAGTGGTAAAGGTTAGTATTAGGGTTAGTGTTAGAGGTAAGGATTAAGGTTAGGGGTTAGGGAATAGTGTTGGGTTAGTGTTATGGGTTGGGGATATGGAGTAGTGAAAGTGGTTGGGAGTAGGTTTAGGTACTAGGGTTAGATTTAGGGTTAGGGTTTGGATTTACATTTTGGTTTGGTTAGTGTTCAGGTTAGAGTTAGGGTTGGTGGTTAGTGGTTAGTTTTAGATTTACAGTTAGGGTTAGGGTTAGGAGTTACGGTTAGGGTTAGAATTGGGGTAAGGGCTTGGGGTTACAGTTAGATTAGTTTTAGGTTAGTGTTAGGGTTGGTGGTAGGGGTTTATTTTGGGGTTAGGGGTTAGGGAGTAGCGTTATTACAAGTGGTTAGGATTACTGTAAGGGGGTAGGGTTAGGGGTGGGGATAGGGTTAAGGTTAGAATGATGGGTTATGTTGCAGTTAGGGTTTGGGATTGGGGGTGGAGTTAGGTTTCGGGACAGGGGTTTGGGGTTCAGATTAGATTCAGGGTTAGGGTTTAGGATAAGGATTAGGCTTTTGGTAAGTGTTGCGTTAGTGTTACGGGTTGGGGATACGGAGTAGTGGAAGTGGTTAGGAGTAGGTTTAGGTACTAGGGTTAGATTTAGGGTTAGGGTTTGGATTTACATTTTGGGTTTGGTTAGTGTTCAGGTTAGAGTTAGGGTTAGTGGTTAGTTTTAGATTTACAGTTAGGGTTAGGTTTAGGGGCCAGGGAGTTGTGTCAGTGGAAGTGGTTAAGGTTAGGGGCTAGTTTTAGGATTTAGGGTTTGAATTAGGGTTAAGTTTCAGATTAGATTAGAGTTAGGGGATGGTGTTTCCAGTTAGACTTATAGTTAGGGGTTTGGATGAGGTTTACAGTTAGGATTAGATTAGTGTTAGAATATAGTTAGTGTTAGGGCTAAGGATTAGGTTTCAGAGATAGGGAATAGTGTTAGTGTAAGCAGTCAGGGTTAGGTTTTAATATTAGGGTTGAAGGGTAGGACTAGGGTTAGGGTTAGAATTATGGGTAAGTATTAGAGTTAGATTAGGTTTAGAAGAGGGTTAGAAATTAGGGTTGGAGATAGCGTTAGGGGTTAGTTTTATGTTTTGGGTTAGAGTTAGGATTACGTTTTAGCTTTAGCTTTAGGTTAGAGTTAGGGATGGGGTTAGCACTAGGGTTAGGGTTAGTGTTAGGCAGTAGTGTTAGTGGAATGGTCAGAGTTAGGTTTTAGATTTATATTGGAGATGGAGGTTGGGGTTGGCATTAAGGGTTGCAGTTCTGGTTAGTGGTTAGGGGGTAGTGTTGGTGTAAGTCGTTAGGATTAGTGTAAGGGGTTAGGTTTAGGGGTTAGGGGTCGCGATAGCTTTAGGGTTAGGATAATGGGTTAGGGTTTGAATTAGGGTTAGTTTAGGGTTAGAGTCAGTCGTAAGAGTTGCAGGTTAGGATTTAGGGTTAGGGCTTGCTTTAGTTTAGTGTTTGGTTTAAGGCTGGTGTTAGTATGATGGGTTAGGGTTAGTTTTAGGGTTAGGCTAGGGTTATGGGTTAGGGTTAGAGGTCGCATTAGGGTAAGATTTCAGTGGTTCGAGTTAGGGGAAGGGTAGAGTTAGGGTTAGTTTTAGTGTAAGTGGTTAAGGTTAGAGGTAGGGATAGGCTTAGGTTTAGGGTTAGGTTTTGGGTTATACTAGGGTTAGTTTTCGGGTTGAGGGGGTTTGGTTTAGGTTAGATGTTGTGCAAGAGGTAGGGTTAGGGTGGTGTTTGGGTGAATGTTATGGTTAGGTGAATGATAGGTGTAGGGTAAGTTTTAGGTTTAGGGGTTAGGATTATGGTTAGGGTAAGGGTTACGGCTTAGGGAGTTTTGTTATTTGAATGGTCGGTTTTAGATTTATATTGAAGGGTTAGGGATAGGACACTGGGTTAGGCTAGAGGTAGTGTTAATGTTATTTTTGGGATAGGGGTTTAGGGTTATAGTTATTCTTAGAATGATGGGTTAGGATTTAGCATTAGATTGGAGATAGGTTTAGGTTAGGCCTTAGGGTTAGGCTTAGAGGTTGAGTTAATGGTTAGGGTTAGATATTGGGGTTGGGTTAATGTTAATTTTAGTCTAAGTGCTTACGGTTTGTGGCTGGGTTCATGGGCTAGGGATATGAATGGGGCTAGGATTAGATTAGGGTTATGTTTAGGTCTAAGGTTTGAGTTAGAGGTGAATTTAGGGGTTAGGTGTAGATTTCAGGTTAGAATTAGGGTTAGTGTTGGGTCTGTGTTAGCATTAGGTTAGGTTAGTTACGGCTTACCATTAAGGTTAGGTTAGTGATAGAGTTAGTGTTAGGTTAGTGTTAGAGTTTAGGGTTACTGTTAGAGTCAGGGTTAGGGCTCAGTTTTAGATTTATGGTTAGAATTAGTGGTAGGGGTTAGGATTAAGGTTAGGGTAAGGGTTGGAATAGTGTTAGGTTTGGGGGTTAGGGTGTAGTGTTAGGGTCAGTTGAAGTGGTTAGGTTTAGAGGGTAGGTTTATGGGCTAGGGACAGGGATAGGGTTAGGGTTAAGTTTAGATTTAGATTTAGGTTTATGATTAAAGTTAGAGGTAGGGTTAGGGTTTGAGTTTAGGCTTAGACTCAGGCTTTGATTTAGGATTAGAATGAGGGTATGGGTTAAGCATTATGGTTAGATTTTTTTAGGGATAGGTGTTAGGGGTAGGCTTACAGTTAGGATTAAGTTGTGAATAGGGTTAGGATTTGGGGATGGGGGTAGAGATTAGGTTAGGGTTAGAGTTATGGTTTAGAGGTTAGGATCAGGGTTGAGGTTTAGCAATGAATGTTCATATATGTGGTTATGGCTAGGGGTTAGTTTTATGGGTTAGGGGAAGGGTTAGTGATTAGGGAATGAGTTAGTATTATAGCTAAGGATAGGGTTAGCAGTTATGACTTAAGGTTAGGATTTCAGCTAGGGTTAGATGATGGTTAGGGTTAGAGTTGGCATTACCAGTTGGGGGAAGGGTTAGAGTTAGGGTCTGGTGTTACGGTTTTGGTTAGGGGTAGAGTTAGCGTTAGATGTTTAGGGTTAGACTTGGAGTTAGGGTTAGGAATTACAGTTAAGGTTAGTGTTAGGGTACAAGTTAGGGCTTAGTTTAAGGGTTAAGTTAGGTTTAAGAGTTAGGATTGCATTTAGAGTTAGGGTTAGCACTAGGGTTATCATTTAGATAAGGGTTAGTGTTGGATAAGGTTTAGGGTTAGGGAATAGAGTTAGAGTCAGGGTCAGGATTAGAGTACAGGTTAGGTTTAGGGGTAAGGGCCTGTGGTTAGTGCTTGGGGTTAGGCATTTGAGATAGGGATAGGGGTTAATTTTCAGGTTAGGGTTAGGCTTACTGCTAGGATTAGGCTTTAGAGTTAGTGAATAGTGTTAGTGTAAGCAGTCAGGGTTAGATTTTAATACTAGGTGTAAAGGGTAGGATTATGGTTAGGATTATGGGTAAGTATTAGAGTTAGATTAGGTTTAGAAGAGGGTTAGAATGTAGGGTTGGAGTTAGTGTTAGGGGTTAGTTTTATGGTTTGGGTTAGAGTTAGGATTAGGTTTTAGCTTTAGATTGAGGTTAGAGTTAGGGATGGGGTTAGCATTAGGGTGTAATTAAACAATCAAAATCCACTCGTTCAATTACCCCTTACGGTGGTTTTTGCCTCGACTCGTTCCTGCCCTCAAAACGGGCGATTTCCAAGCGGGGAGTGTTAAAAACATCATTGTGAGGATTATAATCATCAAGAGCCTCATGGTGCAGCTGGGGGGTTTTATCCCCTCCTGCAAAGCGAGGTGACCCCTAAAGTTAGTGATCCCCCCCCAAGTAAAAGCACATTAATAAAGCATGTTAATAAATTAATTAGCACCATTCACTAAAAGTGCATCGAGTCCTTTCTTGGGCTTTTCTCCCAGAGTTCTGCCCCAAAATGTACCTTCCCCCCCCTTTCCCACCGCAGTCCCTTCAGGCCTCGTTTCCTTCTCCTCCAGCCCCAAACACCCATTTCCCACACACACGCTGTTCACCTCCTGCCCCCCCACAGTCCCTGCACGCCCCCCAATGCCCCTCACCCCCTGACGCCCAGTGCCCCCCAGCGACCAATGGCCCCCCAAACCCCCCCACACACCGACCCACACACCAACCCCCAATGCCCCCCCACCCCCAATTCTGCCCCCACCCTGACCCCCAATGCCCCCCCCACCGACCCCCCGTTCCCCCCCCACCGACCCCCCACACCAACCCCCAATGCCCCCCGACCCCCAATTCTGCCCCCCCAAATCCCCCCACACACCGACCCCCCACACCAACCCCCAATGCCCCCCCACCCCCAATTCTGCCCCCACCCTGACCCCCAATGCCCCCCCCACCGACCCCCCGTTCCCCCCCCCCCACCAACCCCCAATGCCCCCCCACCCCCAATTCTGCCCCCCACCCTGACCCCCAATGCCCCCCCCACCGACCCCCCGTTCCCCCCCCCACCGACCCCCCAATTCGCTCCCCCACGCCGACCCCCAATTCCCCTCCCACTGACCCCCAATTCCCCTCCCACTGACCCCCAATGCCCCCCTCACACTCTGACCCCCAATTTCCTTGCCCGACCCCCAACCCCTCCACACACTGACCCTCGACCCCCAACCCCCCCACACAGCGACCCCCCCAACGCCCCCCCCCCCAATCCTCCCTCACACCGCCCCCCAACTCCCCTCACAACCTCCAACCAAACGGCGCCGCCGCCTCCTCCTCCTCCTTCCCGCCTTTTCCCGCCACACATCCCAGTCACGTGACGCCGGCAAGGGGCGTGGCCGGCGGGGAGGGGGAGTGGCCGCGGCGCCGGCGGGCGGGAAGGGGCGGGGCGCGAGCCGAGCGGTGAGGAGATGGCGTCCCCTCGCCCCCTCAGCTCCCCGCCCCCCGCTGGAGCCCCGCCCTTCCCCTCAGCAGAGCCCCCGGGCCCGGCGCGATCCGCCACCGACCCTCCCACAGACCTTTGCCTCTTCCCCCCTTTTCCTCTTCTCACTCTTTCCCCCCATTTTCCCTCTTCCCCCCCTTTTTCCTCTTCATCCCTCTTTCCCCTCTTTCCCCCTTTATCCCTCTTTCCCCCCTTTTTCCCTCTTTTCCCTCATTCCCCCTTTATCCCTCTTTTCTTTCTTTCCCCCCTTTTCCCCCCCTTTCCCCCCCTTTTTCCCCTTTTTCCCCTTTTCCCCCCTTTTTCCCCTTTTCCCCCCTTTTCCCCCCTTTTCCCCCCTTCTTCCCCCTTCTTCCCCCCTTCTTCCCCCCTTCTTCCCCCCTTCTTCCCCCTTCTTCCCCCCTTCTTCCCCCCTTCTTCCCCCCTTCTTCCCCCCTTCTTCCCCCCTTCTTCCCCCCCTCTTCCCCCCTCTTCCCCCCTCTTCCCCCCTCTTCCCCCCTTTTCCCCCCTTTCTTCCCCCCCCCTTTCTTCCCCCCTTTTCCCTGTTCCCCCCCTTCCCCCCTTTTTTCCTTTTTCCCCTTTTTTTGCCCCTTTTCACTCTTCCCCCTTTATCCCTCTTCCCCCCTTTTTTCCTCTTTTCCCTCTTTCCCCCCTTGATCCCTCTTTCTCCCCTTTATCCTTCTTCCCCCTTTTCCTTCTTTCCCCTCTTTTTCCCTCTTTTTCCTCTTTTTCCCTCTTTGCCCCTTTTCCCTCTTTTCCTTTTCTCTCTTCCCCCCTTTCTCCCTCTTCCTCCCCTTTTTCCCTCTTTTCCCTCTTTTCCCCCTTTTTTCTCTTCCCCCCTTTTCCCTCACCCCCTTTTCCCTCACCCCTTTTCCTGCCCCTCCCCCCATTCCCGTGCAGCCCAACCCCCTTCCCCCCTTTTCCCCAGTGCAGTTTTTATACAAATCACTCCCTTTCCCCCCCAGCCCTGACCCCCCTGGGGGGTTTCTCAGCATCAACAGCCACACTTCACTCCCCCCCCAATTTAACTCTTTTTGTCCCTTTTGCAGGCTGTTTGGGAGCCCGCTTGTCCTGGGGCCGCTCTGGTTTTTGCTCCGGGGGATGTTTGGAGCCCGGTGACCACGGACCCATTTCCCTTGGGTGATGAGCTGCGTGTCTTTGCCCAGAGTCCCGGGCTGCTCTGTGGGGAAGCGCTGGAGCCCGACCTGAGCCTGGAGCCCGACCTGGAGCCCAACCTGAGCCTTGAGCCCAATCTGGAGCCCAACCCGAGCCTGGAGCCCAACCCGAGCCTGGAGCCCGACCTGGAGCCCAACCTGAGCCTGGAGCCCGACCTAAGCCTGGAGCCCAACCCGAGCCTTGAGCCCAACCTGAGTGTTGAGCCTGACCTGGAGCCCAACCTGGAGCCCAGTCTGAGCCTTGAGCCCGACCTGGAGCCCAACCTGAAGCTGGAGCCCAAGCTGAGCCTTGAGCCCAACCTGGAGCCCAACCTGAGCATTGAGCCTGACCTGGAGCCCAACCTAAGCCTGGAGCCCAACCTAAGCCTGGAGCCCAACCTGAGCCTTGAGTCCAACCTGAGCCTTGAGCCCAACCTGGAGCCCAGTCTGAGCCTGGAGCCCAATCTGAGCCTTGAGCCCGACCTGGAGCCCAACCTGAAGCTGGAGCCCAATCTGGAGCCCAACCTGAGCCTGGAGCCCAACCTGAGCCTGGAGCCCAACCTAAGCCTGGAGCCCAACCTGAGCCTTGAGTCCAACCTGAGCCTTGAGCCCAACCTGGAGCCCAGTCTGAGCCTGGAGCCCAATCTGAGCCTTGAGCCCGACCTGGAGCCCAACCTGAAGCTGGAGCCCAATCTGGAGCCCAACCTGAGCCTGGAGCCCAACCTGAGCCTTGAGCCCAACCTGAGCGTCTTCTCGCCCGGTGAGTGCCAGGTTCCACTTCCAAAGCGCGGCTTAAACCCTAACGTTATTTCCCCCCATCACGGGGAAATATTTTGGGGGCAAAGAGGCAGGTGTGCATTTATTTTTAATCCGTAAGCGCTTGGAAAACGTTTCCTGTTGCTTTTTACCTGCGAAGCGACGCTCGGGTTGCCCGCCTGTAGGAGATGACGATAATTATAACACTTCCGCAGGGATTTTGCTTCTGTAAATGACACCCTAGATGGAATATGTGGGGTTTTCCTTTATCCAAGAGCCTTTGCAACCTGCTCTCCGGCTGGAGATGCAAAACGCGAAGCCATTAAGACGTTTCCAGCCGGTGCTGGTAAAATCAGCACCGCGGCCCCATCTCGGAAATCACAGCGATTTCCTGTTGCATTTCAGGTGTTTAGAACCTCTCAGGTTTCCACCCGGTGCCAGTAAAATCAGCACCGCGGCCCCATCTTGGAAATCACAGCGATTTCCTGTTGCGTTTCAGGCGTTTAGAACCTCTCAAATTTACACCCAGTGCTGGTAAAATCGGCACCGCGGCCCCATCTTGGAAATCACAGCGATTTCCCGTTGCGTTTCAGGCGTTTAGAACCTGTCAGGTTTCCACCCGGTGCCGGTAAAATCGGCACCGCAGCCCCATCTTGGAAATCACAGCGATTTCCAGTTGCGTTTCAGGCGTTTAGAACCTCTCAAGTCGGGTCACAAAACCATTTCCCGAGCAGATGGGAAAATCCGGTTTGAGTTTCGCAGGGTGGGTCGGTGCAGAAAAAGCCTCTATTTCCACCCAAAATCTGGTTATTGCCCAATTTATCCTTTTCTCCTGCCTCTCTGCCCGTTTCTCCGCCGTTTTCTGCTCTGCGGTTAGGGCTGGGACCCTCTTGTTGGGTTGTGTTTCTGGGGAGACCCCGGCGCCGGTGTTGGTGAGTTACGGTTGGACTCAAACGATTCCCGTGGTGATGGAGCCGCCGTTCCCGGCGCGAGAAGCAGCCAGGGGGGCACTTAGTGAACTTGTTTGAATAGAAACCGAGTTTGGCTTTGATTTCTCTCCCGCGCGGCGTCTCCGCGTTGAGCGCAGCTCGATAGCAGCGGCGCCGGAGCCGCGGCAGCGTAGGAGCCGCTCCTAACGCGGTGTTTCCTTCTCCCTCTCGCCACAGGAACGGGTGCGTGTTGAGGCACCGGAAAATAAAGCCTTTGGTGTGCCCGGAACGAGCCTGCAGGAAGTGTTACCGCGACCAGCGCTCGCTGCGCCGGCACCTGGAGCACTAGTTATTAATGACGGTCGGTATTTATTAATGACGATCGGTATTTATTAAGAACGATCGGTATTTATTAATGACGATCGGTATTTATTAAGAACGATCGGTATTTATTAATGACGATCGGTATTTATTAAGAATGATCGGTATTTATTAAGAACGATCGGTATTTATTAATGGCGATCAGTATTTATTAATGGCGATCGGTATTTATTAATGATGGTCAATATTTATTAATAACGGTCAGTATTTATTAACGACGATCAGTATTTATTAATGACGGACAATATTTATTAATAATGATTGGTATTTATTAATAACGATGGGTATTTATTAATGGCGAGCGATATTTATTAATGATGGTCAATATTTATTAATAACGATCAGTATTTATTAGTGACGGTCAGAATTTATTAGTGATGGTCAGAATTTATTAATGACAGTCAGTATTCATTAATGATGATCGGTATTTATTAATGACGATCGGTATTTATTAACGACGGTCAGCATTTATTAAGGACGATCGGTATTTATTAATGATGATCGGTATTTATTAATGACGGTCGGTATTTATTAATGACGGTCGGTATTTATTAATGACGATCGGTATTTATTAATGACGGTCGGTATTTATTAATGACGATCGGTATTTATTAATGACGGTCGGTATTTATTAATGACGATCAGTATTTATTAAGAATGATCGGTATTTATTAATGATGGTCAATATTTATTAATAACGATCAGTATTTATTAATGACGATCAGTATTTATTAATGACGATCAGTATTTATTAATGACGGTCAGTATTTATTAATAACGATCAGTATTTATTAATGACGATCAGTATTTATTAATGACGGTCAGTATTTATTAATAACGATCAGTATTTATTAACAATCGGTATCTATTAACCATCGGTATCCATTAACGATCAGCATTTATTAACGGCAGAGCAACCCCTGCCCGCCCCCGTTGCTTCTCTCCTGCAGGGTGGGAACATCTACCGCCTCCGGACCGCGGCGCAGGAGGAAATCGCGTCCGCCGGGCGGTGAGCGAATCGCGGTGGGATCTCGAGGGCACATTTGCTTTAAATCCTTGTTATTTAACCCTTTGGGCTCAAAACCTTGGAGACTGAACGCCCATTGGTTCCACCGGGCGAGCTGCACCTGCCTGGAGCTTCGATGCCGACTACGCCGTCTGTTCTAAAAGCGCCGTGGCTTTGTAACGTTGATTTTTTATCCTTTTATCTTGGTTTTGGTCACTTTAGGCACTTGGCGGCTGCTCCGGCCAACGACGGCGGCGTCTCCATGTGCCGGAACCGCGGGCGGCCGGTGGACGCCGAGCGGGGCCGCGCGGCTGCTGGTGCGGTGAGCAGTGGCGTTTGCCGCCAAGGCAGGAGGAGCAGGTAACGGGCACCCTTGGGTGCTGCTCGTTGAGCGGGGATCTGAGCGAAGGCGGCGACGATCCCGTAAAGGATCCCGGGGGGGATGGCGGTGCCGTCAAAGCCCTTTGGGGGGTTGTTACCAAATTGTGAACAATTGGATGATTTGTGAAATAAGAGAAATAAGGAATTGCTGCGGTGTAAAGATTCGCGATCCGCGCTCTCACCCAGTTCGGGTTGTGTTTAGCGTAGCGGGTTTTATTATCCTTGTTATCTTACCTAACGGAGAAATAACTCAGAAGAGCAGTTTGCAAAGCGCTTCGGCGTCCTCCGGCGCCACCAACGCTCCCGGTTCATTTGTGCTCAGGTGCGCGATGCGGGAGACGGAAACGCCGCGAAACCATCGCCGGGAGATGGAAACGGCGCCTCCGAACCCCGACACCGTCCAAAAACATCCCACTGGTGATCCCGGTGTCGGTTCTGGTGACAAGGAACGAGGTGGATGACGAGAGTTTGGATGGTTGCGCGATAATTCGCCAACCGGCGGTGCCGGAGTCGCTTCCTGGAGCACCCGTGTGTTTCGCTGGCTGAACCAGGGTCCTATGTGCCCCGAAACACCCCAAATTACACCCAAATAGCGCTACGGTGGCTGCTACCCCAGGGACGGGCTTGGGGGAGGTTCCAGGCGCCTGCTGGGTTATTGATCGGCAATACGGAACCTGCCGATTGCCTCGGGTTGGGTGAAAGGGAGGAAGCGTCAGCGGGACCGGAGGGTCCCCGCACCCCTTGTTTTGGGGTTCGCTGTTTGTTTTTGAGCCAAAAAAGGAGGAAAAGCAGATAAATGCCCCGTGCGATTTTGTGCGTTTTCCACCTTTAATCCTTTTCTTGTTTGACGTTGCCCAGGTCACCGAAAATGAGCCTCCAGCCGGGAAGATTTCGCAGCAAAAGAGGCAGCGGCGGCCGAAACCCATCGTCATCCCGGCGCTGGCGCCGGGGGGTGGATTCCAGAGCCGCCTGCGCCCCCCGGCGCTCCTGCTGGAGCGGGTGCTGCGCCACCTGCTGTGGGGCGCCCCATACACCCCCCGCCCATGCTCAGCCCCCTGCGCCGCGGCTCCAGCCTCTACTTCAGCACCCTCTGCGCCCCCAAACGCCGCGGGGACCCCGCGCGGCTCTTCGGGGCTGTTTTAGGTACGAACCCCCTCATTTCTACACGTGGGGTGACAAAACCGCCCGGCTTGACGCTTTGATTTGTGGATTAAAGCACTTTCGGCCGCCCCGCGGGGTTAATGCGCCAGTGTGACGCGGCTGTTCCCACGTAGCGCTTTGGGGTGACACCCCGTTTCCTGGTTGTGGTTTGTGGGGGGTTTATCTCAACCCGGGCCAAGCGATCCCGGTGTAAAACCACCCGGCGAACCCGTTTTGGGTTCGGCTTCCCCTCACTGGTTTGTGGTGACGAGCGCAGAGCTCGTGCTCCCAAAAACCCCCAAAACAGGCGATTTTATGCAACGTGGGCTGGAAACGACCCCCCAGCATTTCGCTCCGATATTGGGTGTTAAAACCACCCAAGTGCTGCGATCTGGCCACAAAACCCTGGTGGGATGGTCCATCAGCGACTGATTTCACCAAAATGATGGGAATTGGGGACAATTTGTGGTGGTGACGCCGAGAAACGGCCTCGGCACGATGGTTTTGATTCTGAGCATTGTTTTTCCCCCTATTTATCAATATCCCGCAGGCAGTATGGACGGCGACTTGGGATTGTGCCTGCTGAAGGACGCCACCAGAATCAGGGTCCAGCCGTGAGTCCCCAAACCACCAAAAACGAGTGTGTCGTGCTTTTCCTCCCCCTCGTTTGGCCCGTTAGGACCCATTTATATCAATTTCGAGCGGAACACGAGGCGCCCTCGCAGTGCCGATGTCACCGGTGCTGCCGATGTCACCGGCGGGGCTGATGTCACAACAGAACCCCGGCAACGCTCCGTCGTTCCGAGCACTCGCAGCGAGTCTCTCCCGCTCTGCCGAGTCTCGCAGCGAATCCCTGTGGTTATTGAGTGAACTGTGCAGTTTCGGCGCCGATCGGAGCCCGGTGATGGCGTCAGTGCTGGCGAACGCCCCCGGCCCGGCCCGCCGAGCCGCCGCGGTGCCGTCAGCGCCTCTCCTCCCCTTCTCCAGGCGCATCAACGGCGGGAGCGGCTTCCAGGCGGAGCTGCCGGCCCTGCGCGACCCCTCCGAGGCGCAGCGCGACGAGGAGCCCGCAGCGCTGCTCTGGGAGCCCTGGGGGGACATGGACACTGACCCCCAGGTGCAGGACCCAGGTTTGTCACGCATTCGGTGCCTGGCCCACCCCACCTGGGGCCCCGGGGGGTTCGGCGCTGCACTTGGGGCTCCCCACGCTGCGTTTTGGGTAGAAATAGTGCCTTTTTTCATGTCTTTCTTGCTCTCCGCTCCACCTGCTGCGCTCGTTTTCCGCTGTCCCGTATCGCGCATTTTGTCCCCAAAACCTGACTTTCCCGTGTCCTATCGTACCCATTATCGTATCGCACCTCTTCTTGACAATCCCCAATGTTTCCGTTGTTGTATTGCACCTTTTCTTGACAAAACCCAATGTTTCCATTGTCTTATTGTGTCTTTTCTCAACAAAACCCAACTTTTCTTCTCCTATCACGTCTTTTCTTGACAAAACCCAATATTTCCTTTGTCGTATTGCATCTTTTCTCAACAAAACCCAACTTTTCCTTGTCATATTGTGCTTTTTCTTGACAAAACCCAACTTTTCCTTGTCCTATCGCACCCATTGTCGTATCGTCCTTTTCCTTGACAAACCCCAACATTTCCACGTCGTATCCCATCTTTTCTCCCCAAACCCCAACATCCCCACATCACCCTGTTCCCCCCCAAACCCCAACATGTCACATCACCCTGTTCCCCCCCAAACCCCAACATGTCACATCACCCTGTTCCCCCCCAAACCCCAACATGTCACATCACCCTGTTCCCCCCAAACCCCAACATGTCACATCACCCTGTTCCCCCCCAAACCCCAACATGTCACATCACCCTGTTCCCCCCAAACCCCAACATCCCCACATCACCCTGTTCCCCCCAAACCCCAACATGTCACATCACCCTGTTCCCCCCAAACCCCAACATCCCCACATCACCCTGTTCCCCCCAAACCCCAACATGTCACATCACCCTGTTCCCCCCAAACCCCAACATGTCACATCACCCTGTTCCCCCCAAACCCCAACATCCCCACATCACCCTGTTCCCCCCAAACCCCAACATGTCACATCACCCTGTTCCCCCCAAACCCCAACATGTCACATCACCCTGTTCCCCCCCAAACCCCCCCAATTCCCATTGTCACACCACATCTTCCCCCCCCCGCTGTTGGGTACAGTGGAGACCCTGCTGTCCCTGGCGAGCTCCAGCGGCGTCCCCGGCGGCGTTCCCAACCTGGAGCTGGCCCTGCACTGCCTGCACGCGGCACGCGGCGATGTCACGGTGAGAGACCCCAAAACCCCCCGTATCACCCCAAAACCCGCGTGCCGCCTCCCGCAGCACCCCAAAATCACATCTTGGGGTGTTCTGCGCCGAATGGAAGGGGAACCCCGAGTGTTTTCCTCTTGCAGAAGGCGCTGGAGATGCTGCTTTCCGGGGGGACCCCGAAGCGCGAAACGGACCCTCTGGCCAATTATCATTACGCAGGTAAACGAGGAACAGGGCTCGTTGCTCCCCAGGACACAAACAGACACCACAGTGCCCCTTCCGTGCTCATTTAAATATCTTTGGGCGCCGATAACGACCCCCCCGCCCCGCTTGCTAATTGCGTTCCCCATAACGAACCCGCTCGCTGCCCCGCAGGGTCGGACACGTGGACGCCGCTGGAGAAGCAGCTTTTCCACCGCGCCTTCGCCATCCACAAGAAGGACTTTTATCTCATCCACAAGAGGGTAAATCCCCCGAAACCGGCGGCTTTTAACCCAAAAAGTCACGTTTTTGAGTCGCGCCTCAAAATCCCGTTTTCCCAAATCTCATTTTGCTGCTTAACGCCGCAAAAAAGACGCCGGAACGAGATAAAACGAGGCGTCTACGTTATTTACCGCAGCGTTTCCATCCTCAACCACTTCTGTCCTCTCTCGTTAGGTCCAGACTAAGACCGTGGCCCAGTGTGTGGAATATTACTACATCTGGAAGAAAAAGACTAAACTCCAGTCCTACCGAGCAAAAGGGACGGACAAAAAGCTCAAGAGAAACAAGGAAAAGGCCGAGGAGAAGGTAGAAAATGCACTTGTGTGAGAATTTGCGCCGCGGGAAAACGGCGTTAAGGCCAGAAAAGCGGCTTTTTGGGCCCAAAATGGGCTTGATTGGCTGCAATTTCAACACTATTAAAGATCCTGCTGGTGTTCAAATGGTTTTGGGGATATGCTGTGGTTTGGCTTCTCCGCCGAAGGGACTTGCTGGGGGTTCCCTGCTAAAAAGCGGCGGTTTGCGTCACAAAAAGAGCCGTTTTTGGCTATTTTAGCCTCGCCCGGCCAAGGTGTTTTTATGGGCCGCTCTAGAGGGTCTTGTTCTCAAGCTGGTTTATTCTCAGCGCTCTCGATCTTCCTGAAAGGGGAATGAGGGGAATCTCTGCTTTCCAGGCCAACCGCAGCCCGAAGAAGAAGCGCCGCCTCTCGCCCGAGGAAAAGGCCAAATTGAGGCAGAAAATGCCCCAAAATGAGGGCGCCAAGGAGTCCTTTCCCTGCACCGAGTGCAGCAGGTGAGTTGTTGCTTATTTGGGGATGAAGAGGTTAAAACCGGGCGGCGCGGAGCCGAGAAACGGCGCCGTACCCGCGCCAAAACGCACCTGAAGAGGGTAAAACCAAAAAGCACTAAAACTGGTGTTTTCCACCCCATTTCCAGGGCATTTGCCACGATTCGAGGCAGGAACACCCACATGAAGAGGCACCGGGCGCTGGAGCCACAGGCCGGGATCGAGCCGCCACCAAAGGGCTTTGAAATTAAGGAGAAACCAGCTGAAATGGCGATTCCGGAGCCGGAGCCGCAGGCCGGGACTGAGCCGCCCCCAAATCACCTGAAGATTGAGGAGAAACCAGCCGAAATGGTGATTGCAGCGCCAGAGCCGCAGGCCGTGAACAAGCCGCCCCTGAAGCGCCCGGAGATTGATGAGAAACCAGCTGAAACGGTGATTCCAGTGCCGGAGCCGCAGGCCGGGACCGAGCTGCCTCTGAAGCGCTTGAAGATGGAGGAGAAAGCAGCTGGAGCGGTGATTGCGGCGCCGGCACTGGAGCAGCGCCCGGGGTAGGTTTGCGCCCTTAGGAAACCCCCCGCGCCGAAACCACCGCCAGCTTTTCCATCGGACGGCGCATCCAGAGGGGGATTTTTGGGGAGAAAAGGGGCGAATCCGCGCGTGTGTTTGAAGAAGGGACGGGGTGGGGGGTTTCTCGGCATCGGCACCGGGTTCGAGGGGAAATGACGCGCCGGCGCCGATCATCTTGAGGAGACAGCGATATTTCCGTGCCAGAACTGGTTGGTGTTTGCACGGTATTGTGGCGGTTGTTCCCGCAGGCGATCAGTGCTGGAGTGTTATTGCAGGATGAGGGCATTTTGGAGGCTTGTCTGTGAGATGCGCTAGAGGCAGCAGCTGAAGGCGAAAGGCTGAGGTTTGGAGAGTTTGTCGGTGGGTTTGGGGCGGTTGTCAGCTGAAGAGTTGGCTGTTTGCAGGCGAGGTGTAGGCAGAGGGTGAAGCTGACTTTGCCTGGGCGGCGCAGCGGGCTGGGTGTGCAGAGCTGAGGAGAGCGGGTGCTGCGGGGGACCCTAAAGCTGGAGACCCAGCCGCAGCTGCAGACGCTCCCGCTGCCGGGCAGGGCCGTGCAGGCCAGTGCCCTGGGGACAGCGGCGTGACGCAGAAACCATGAGAAGGGAGCGAGGAGGGGGAAGCGTGGAGAGGCTTGCAGCACGAGTGGGAGAAGGAGGAAGAAGACTTACAGTGCACTTACACAAGCAATACCACAAATAAACTGTAACAACAGCCAGCAAAACAATTAACTCACATTCCTGAGAAGCTGCTTGATCTTCAGAAAGGCAACACACAGGGCGAAAGAAAAATCGCCGTGCTCCATAGTCTTTTCAAGGCATTTTTGCATCCCCCCTCTCCTGGAGAGGATATGTGAGAGGCGCTGCAATACTGCTGCTTCTTCGTTAGATGTATTCTGCCCCATCTCCTCTCGCTCCCGGCTGCTCCCCTCTTCAGGTGTCCGCTGCACGATGTCGGATCCTCTGCTTTCCCACAGCTCCACAAACTGCGTCCCAGTCCCGGTCCAGCCACGCCGTATGCAGCCGGGGCTCGTCCCTCATCCAGCAGTCGTCTCCTCGCCGTCAATTCTCCATATGGATCACATCGGGGTTGCCTTCCTGCCTGGCCACAGGGCTGGCCTGGGGCGTGTGCCCCAAGCCTGCCAGGGACCCCAGGGCAAGAGCCTCCTACAGGCTTTGTGCAAGAGCAGGGGAAGCCTTGATGGACTGGGCCAGTCCAGCCCAGGACCTGAGCTTCTGCTGGAGCCGTGGCTGCTCCCAGGGCTCTCCAGCAGCTTGTCTCTCCCCAGATGCTCTTGACCTTCACCAGCTCCAGCAGAGCATGTGTGCAGGAGAGGGCTATGGGCAGGGTCGCTATGCTGAGCCATTTACTGTCCAGCTTAGTGAAGGTAAGGACCAGGCACACCCTGCTCTGCCAGGACCCAGCTCTGCCCAGTCCTGTTACTGTTGAGTAACCAAAGCTTTGTTAAATGAGACCGTACCCCGATTTGGGGTACCCGCCGTGATGTCCTCTGCTAGAGGCCCCGTTTTGTTGCACAGGTAGTGCTGCAAGTCAGTGAAGCATTAGAGATCGATTGGCAGTTGCGGACTCCCTACAAGCCTTAAGCAAGTGGGCAGGTAGAATAGAAAGCGAATCATTGAATGGAACAGCAGGCAAACAGAATTGGCCAGGAAACTAACTGGAAGCAGAATCCAGCGCTACCTTTAGCGCTGCTCAGAATGAGCGGGAAGCCCTGAGCCGAGGAAAACGGAAGTCTTTTCTGTCACCCCACTAGATGAAGTTTCTGTGAAAGCTTTTTCACGTCAGCCTCCAGAAGAGAAGTGGAATGGGCTGTTCAGCTGCTGCTGACGCCTTTACTGCCATCACGATTAGAGAACAACCCGCCTGCATTCGCTGTTCAAGGGTGAAGAAAGCAGCAGAGAAGAAACAGACGTCGGAGCCAGTAGGACCTGCCGCTTTCCAGTTCTCTCAGCGCTGATCTCAGTGACCCCAGAACGTCATGCACTTTAATGCCTGAAGATCCAGTCAGTGCTGCTGTGGCTCGAACTTACCTGTCCTCTAGCGGAGGACAGCAGAGCGGGGACCCCAAATCGGGGTATGGTCTCACCTCACAAAGCTTTAGATACTTTTGCAGCTTTACGAGCTGGGCAGGGGATGCTTCTGGCCAGCCTGAGAAGGTCTCTGTTAACACCAGCAAACCCCCTTTTCCAGGGAGTCTGGAGAAATCTAGTTGCTAATGCTGACCTGCTACATTTCCTTTTCTAATTGTTCGCATTTGTACCATATTTATCATATTAAGCTTGTTTTCTAGACATAGTTCACATTGCTGGGTCACTTGTTTCCAAATACTACATAAATTCACTCTTTCCTTTTAATCAGATATTGGGGTAGAGCATCAGCTCCCCAGTGAGCTTCGCTGTGTTCTAATATGGTTTCCCATAACGTACTGCAAGACAGAGTTCACTGATGTTGGTTCCATAACGTCACCATAATTTGGTGAACAATGTGTAAGGTTGAATTTTATTGACTCCTCTCCAGTCCTGCACTAACCCTACAGCTTTACCATCGCGGTTCTTTACTCGCATTCTATCAGCAGCCCACACTGCAGGAAGTCGCTCGTCCTTCTCGGGAGCCTCTGCTTCCTTCAGCTTTCCAGAAGACATCCTGGTGTGTTCCAGCACATCCTCCTCCACTGCCCTGCAGAAACTCCTTTTGCCTCCGTGCCATCCCCAGCACCCACACCGCTCTCTTGGTCAATAGGAACTCAAAGGAGAAGACAGTGATACTGCTCTGAGGACAAAAACAAGCAGTACTAATGAACCACATGCTGACAGCAG
Organism: Streptopelia decaocto; assembly: GCF_964273445.1. Lineage (NCBI taxonomy): Eukaryota > Metazoa > Chordata > Aves > Columbiformes > Columbidae > Streptopelia > Streptopelia decaocto. Next base: position 64,817 of record NW_028116874.1, read on the forward strand.
ACGTTCTGCCCTTCTTTCAACTGCTCCTATTTCTGTAGCACTATATCAAAGCATTTTGCAGCTGTTAATTGTGGAGATTTGATGGGCTTCAACTCTGCCAGGGGAAACTGAGGCTGGAGATGAGGAAGCAATTGTGTGCAGAGAGTGGTCAGGATTGGAACGGCTGCCCAGGGAGGGGCTGGACTCGCCGTCCTGGAGGGGTTTAAACTGAGACTGGCCATGGCACTGAGTGCCAGGATCTGGTCAATGGGCTGGAGCTGGACCAAGGGTTGGACTGGATGATCTCTGAGGGCTTTTCCAGCCCAGTCCATTCTGGGATTCTGGGATTCTGTGATGTGAAAACCAACATGCAGTGGTGGTAGAAACTGGAAATCTGACCTGGAACGATGGAGTCCGTCTTTGAGGGCAGAAATCCGTTGCCCAAGGTCGCTGGGTCTTCATCGAGAACACGGAGAACTTGTGCAGCGATGCGAGCGGCGGAGGAACAAGCTGAGACGGCTCGATGTGAGCGATAAAGCATAGTTCACTTTATTAGTTCAAACAGCGCATACTTATAGGGTCTACAATAATTATGCCTACTTGTCACTCACTAATTGGCTTAAGCTCTAACGATGACATTTGCATGGTCCTCCAGCTTGCGGCTCGCTAGCCATGCATGTTTTCTTAAAGTCATCTATGAAACGATGACATTTGCATGGTCCTCCAGCTTGCGGCTCGCTAGCTATGCATGTTTTCTTAAAGTCATCTATGAAACGATGACATTTGCATGGTCCTCCAGCTTGCGGCTCGCTAGCTATGCATGTTTTCTTAAAGTCATCTATGAAACTCTGCCAAGGCTGCAGTGTCCTTGCTGCTCCCTCATGACCAGCAGTGTCCACTGAGGGCTATTGAGGCACTGAGGCCTAGTTAGGCTAAGCTCCTAAATCATGCCAAACCGCCAACTTATCAGAACAAAACTCTTAGTAGAACAAACTCCGGCCGTGCAACTGCTCCGTGGATTCATGTCCTTTAAGCCCCTCGCTAACACAGCGCCCTGCAGGGCCGGGGCGGCTGCTCTGCACCCAGAGCGGCCCCACGAGGAGCAGGTCCTGCAGCAGCAGCGTCTGCACCGGGGAGGTGTCTCCTCACCCTCCGCACTGGGCCTGGGGCCGCGGCGCCCGAGCCCTGGAGCATTTCTGACGCTGCTCTCCCGCCTTTCTCCCTGTTCACGGCTCAGCAGAGGAGCCGCGTGAACAGCCCGCCAGGAGCTGCCCGAGCGCCCGGCGACACCGCCGAGCGCAGCCCAGGACCCGGCGCCCCGACCAGGGTCTCTCCAGCACCCTGGGGGAGGCTTCCACGCGCTGCGGGGGGAAGGGACTGGCTGGGGAAACTGGGCTTGAACCAGTGTCTCCGGAGCCCCGGGATGCTGCTGGGGCTGGTTCAGTGCCCCTGGGTGCAAACCTCAGGTGTGAGTTGGAAACCAGGGCTTCGCACCCAAAGCTTCCACCACTGGTTCGAACTCCACCACGTTTATACAATTTGGTTACACACATATTCATCAGGGTTACAACGTATGTGTTGCATGTTCATCAGATTTCACCACCATTTCACAATATCACTGCAGCCCCTCGGAACTGCTCTGAGCATGCGCAGCGCCCTCTGGTGGCCGCTCAGGGCTCTGCAGGATGGAGTCAGGAGTCTGCTGCGCCCGTGGACTTGTCACCTTCTGGCACCGCCATGCGCTATTCCTGTGCTCAGTGTGAAATCCTGTAAAATACTCCGATTGCTTAGCTGTGCGTTCTCAGCACATCCTATCCGTTCAAGGTAAGACAAGGACTCACTGAGGACTAACCTTCAGTTCTCTCTTTGTATGCAACCTGCAAAGCCTCAAGATAAGGGAAGAATCTTGGATACAGTTCACAAAGCTTAGTTACCACTAGAACAGAAACACTACCAGGATGACTCGGGGGAGGGGGCTGTCTGCGTGTGGGGGGGAGGGGGGCTTGGGGGGCGGGGACACCACTCCAATTTCCTGGTCCGGTCCGGTCCACTCCAATTTCCTGGTCCGGTCCGGTCCACTCCAATTTCCAGGTCCGGTCCGGTCCACTCCAGTTTCCCAGTCCAGTCCGGTCCTTTCGCATCCGCTCTGCTCCGATCCGGTCCGGTCCACTCCAATTTCCCAGTCCGGTCCGATCCGATCCGGTCCACTCCAATTTTTCGGTCCGGTCCAGTCCTTTCCCGTCCGGTCCAATTTCCCGGTCCGATACGATCCGGTCCACTCCAATTTCCCGGTCCAGTCCGGTCATTTCCCATCCGCTCCAGTCCGGTCCGATCCGATCCGGTCCACTCCAATTTCCTGGTCCGGTCCGGTCATTTCCCATCCGCTCCGGTCCGATCCGATCCGGTCCGTTCCACTCCAATTTCCCGGTCCGGTCCTTTCCCATCCGGTCCGGTCCGGCGAACGGTGGCGGCGGCAGCAGCGGCTCCCTGTCCCCGCCGCGCCTCTTCTCGTCTCCCTCTTCCCCGGCGGAAGAGGCGGGGGGGGAAAGAGCCGGCGGGTGGGGGAGCGGGCTCCGCCGCCCCCCGCCGACACCAAACTTAGGGTGCCGGGCGAGGCCCCCGCGCCGGGCGTGTCCCGCGCCAGCGGCGGGCGGCCCGAGCCACGCCTCTCCTGCCCGGACGCCTGGGACCCGCCCCACTGCAGTCTATGGGGCCCGGACGCCTGGGTCCCTCCTTGGTCAAATCTATGGGGCCCGGACGCCTGGGTCCCTTCTCGCTCAAATCTATAGGGCCCGGACGCCTGGGTCCCTCCTCAGTGCAATCTATGGGGCCCGGACGCCTGAGTCCCTTCTTGGTCAAATCTATGGGGCCCGGACGCCTGGGTCCCTCCTCTGTAAAATCTATGGGGCCCGGACGCCTGGGTCCCTTCTCGCTCAAATCTATGGGGCCCGGACGCCTGGGTCTCTCCCTGGTCAAATCTATGGGGCCCGGACGCCTGGGTCCCTCTCCGGTCAAATCTATGGGGCCCGGACACCTGGGTCCCTCCTTGGTCAAATCTATGGGCCCCAGACGCCTGGGTCCCTCCCCGGTCAAATCTATGGGGCCCGGACGCCTGGGTCCCTCTTCCATCAAATCTATGGGGCCCGGACGCCTGGGTCCTTTCTTGGTCTAATCTATGGGGCTTGGACGCCTGGGTCCCTTCGCTATCAAATCTATGGGGCCCGGACTCCTAGGTCCCTCCTCAGTCAAATCTATGGGGCCCGGACGCCTGGGTCCCTTATTGGTCAAATCTATGGGGCCCGGACGCCTGGGTCCCTCCCCAGTGCAATCTATGGGGGCCGGACGCCTGGGTCCCTCTTTGGTCAAATCTATGGGGCCCGGACGCCTGGGTCCCTTCTCGCTCAAATCTATGGGGCCCGGACGCCTGGGTCCCTTCTCTGTAAAATCTATGGGGCCCGGACACCTGGGTCCCTTCTCGCTCAAATCTATGGGGCCCGGACGCCTGGGTCCCTCCTCGTTCAAATCTATGGGGCCCGGACGCCTGGGTCCCTCCTTGGTCAAATCTATGGGGCCCGGACGCCTGGGTCCCTTCGCTATCAAATCTATGGGGACTGGACGCCTGGGTCCCTCCTCGGTCAAATCTATGGGGCCCGGACGCCTGGGTCCCTTCTCTTTAAAATCTATGGGGCCCGGACGCCTGGGTCCCTCCTCTGTCAAATCTATGGGGCCCGGACGCCTGGGTCCCTCCCCATGACAATCTATGGGGCCCGGATGCCTGGGTCCGTCCCCATTACAATCTATGGGACCCGGACGCCTGGGTCCCTTCTCTGTAAAATCTATGGGGCCTGGACGCCTGGGTCCCTTTTCCGTCAATCTATGGGGCCCGGACGCCTGGGTCCGTCCCCATTACAATCTATGGGACCCGGACGCCTGGGTCCCTTCTCTATCAAATCTCTGGGGCCCGGACGCCTGGGTCCCTCCTTAGTGCAATAATCTATGGGGCCCGAACGCCTGGGTCCCTTATTGGTCAAATCTATGGGGCCTGGACGCCTGGGTCTCTCCTCAGTGCAATAATCTATGGGGCCCGGACGCCTGGGTCCCTCCTCGGTCAAATCTATGGGGCCCGGACGCCTGGGTCCCCTCTTTGTCAAATCTATGGGGCCCGGACGCCTGGGTCCCTTATTGGTCACCTCTATGGGGCCCGGATGCCTGGGTCCCTCCCCATTACAATCTATGGGGCCCGGACGCCTGGCTCCCTAATCCAACAAATGTATGGGGCCCGGACGCCTGGGTCCCTTCTCAGTCAAATCTATGGGGCCCGGACGCCTGGGTCCCTCCTCGGCAAAATCTATGGGGCCCGGACGCCTGGGTCCCTCATCCATCAAATCTATGGGGCCCGGACGCCTAGGACCCTTATTGGTCAAATCTATGGGGCCCGGACGCCTGGGTCCCTTCTCGCTTAAATCTATGGGGCCCGGACGCCTGGGTCCCTCCTCGTTGCAATCTATGGGGCCCGGATGCCTGGGTCCCTCCTCGGTCAAATCTATGGGGCTCGGACACCTGGGTCCCTCCCCATTACAATCTATGGGTCCCGAACGCCTGGGTCCCTTATTGGTTAAATCTATAGGCCCCGGACGCCTGGGTCCCTCTCCGGTCAAATCTATGGGGCCCTGACGCCTGGGTCCCTCCTCAGTGCAATCTATGGGGCCAGGACGCCTGGGTCCCTCATCGGTCAAATCTATGGGGCCCGGACGCCTGGGTCCCTTATATGTCAAATCTATGGGGCCCGGACGCCTCGGTCCCTCCTTGGTCAAAACTATGGGGCCCGGATACCTGGGTCCCTTCTCAGTGTTAATCTATGGGGCCCGGACTCCTGGGTCCCTCCCCAGTGTAATAATCTATGGGGACCAGACACCTGGGTCCCTTCTCTGTAAAATCTATGGGGCCCGGACGCCTGGGTCCCTCCTCGGTCAAATCTATGGGGCGCGGATGCCTGGGTCCCTCCTCGGTCAAATCTATGGGGCCCGGATGCCTGGGTCCCTCCTCGGTCAAATCTATGGGGCCCGGACGCCTGCGTCCCTCCCCATTACAATCTATGGGTCCCGAACGCCTGGGTCCCTTATTGGTCAAATCTATGGGGCCCGGACACCTGGGTCCCTCCTCAGTTAAATCTATGGGGCCCGGACGCCTGGGTCCCTCATCCATCAAATCTATGGGGCCCGGACGTCTGGGTCCCTTCTCAGTCAAATCTCTGGGGGCCCGGACACCTGGGTCCCTTGTCTGTAAAATCTATGGGGCCCGGACGCCTGGGTCCCTCCCCAGTGCAATCCATGGGGTCCGGACGCCTGGGTCCCTCCTCACTGCAATAATCTATGGGCCCCGGACGCCTGGGTCCCTCCCGGTTCAAATCTATGGGGCCCGGACGCCTGGGTCCCTCTTTGCTGCAATGATCTATGGGGCCCGAACGCCTAGGTCCCTCCTCGTTCAAATCTATGGGGCCCGGACGCCTGGGTCCCTCCTCGGTCAAATCTATGGGGCCCGGACGCCTGGGTCCCTCCCCATTCAAATCTATGGTGCCCGGACGCCTGGGTCCCTTCGCTATCAAATCTATGAGGCCCGGACGCCTGGGTCCCTTCTTGGTCAAATCTATGGGGCTTGGACTCCTGGGTCCCTCCTGTGTCAAATCTATGGGGCCCGGACGCCTGGGTCCCTCCTCAGTCTAATCTATGGGGCCCGGACGCCTGGGTCCCTCCTCGATCAAATCTATGGGGCCCGGACGCCTGGGTCCCTCCCCATTACAATCTATGGGACTCGGATGCCTGGGTCCCTTCTCGCTCAAATCTATGGGGCCCAGACGCCTGGGTCCCTTATTTGTCAAGTCTATGGGGCCCCGACGCCTGGGTCCCTCCTTGGTCAAATCTATGGGGCTCGGATGCCTGGGTCCCTTCTGAGTGCAATCTATGGGGCCTGAACGCCTGGGTCCCTTCTCAGTCAAATCTATGGGGCCCGGACGCCTGGGTCCCTTCTCGGTCAAATCTATGGGGCCCGAACGCCTGGGTCCCTTCTCAGTCAAATCTACGGGGCCCGGACACCTGGGTCCCTCTTTAGTGAAATATATGGGGCCCGGACGCCTGGGTCCCTTCTCTGTCAAATCTATGGGGCCCGGACGCCTGGTTCCCTTTTCCGTCAAATCTATGGGGCCCGGACGCGTGGGTCCCTCCTCGGTCAAATCTATGGGGCCCGGACGCCTGGGTCCCTCCTTGGTCAAATCTATGGGGCTCGGACGCCTGGGTCCCTTCTGAGTGCAATCTATGGGGCCCGAACGCCTGGGTCCCTTCTCAGTCAAATCTATGGGGCCCGGACGCCTGGGTCCCTTCTCGGTCAAATCTATGGGGCCCGGACGCCTGGGTCCCTCCTCAGTTGAATCTACGGGGCCCGGACGCCTGGGTCCCTCATCCATCAAATCTATGGGGCCCGGACGTCTGGGTCCCTTGTCTGTAAAATCTATGGGGCCCGGACGCCTGGGTCCCTCCCCAGTGCAATCCATGGGGTCCGGACGCCTGGGTCCCTCCTCACTGCAATAATCTATGGGCCCCGGACGCCTGGGTCCCTCCTCGGTCAAACCTATGGGGCCCGGACGCCTGGGTCCCTCCCCATTCAAATCTATGGTGCCCGGACGCCTGGGTCCCTTCGCTATCAAATCTATGGGGCCCGGACGCCTGGGTCCCTCCTCGATCAAATCTATGGGGCCCGGACGCCTGGGTCCCTTCTTGGTCAAATCTATGGGGCTTGGACGCCTGGGTCCCTCCGCATTCAAATCTATGGGGCCCGGACGCCTGTGTCCCTCCTCAGTCAAATCTATGGGGCCCGGACGCCTGGGTCCCTCCTCGGTTGAATCTATGGGTCCCGGACGCCTGGGTCCCTGTTTGGTGAATCTATGGGGCCCGGACTCCTGGGTCCCTCCTGTGTCAAATCTATGGGGCCCGGACGCCTGGGTCCCTCCTCAGTCTAAACTATGGGGCCCGGACGCCTGGGTCCCTCCTCGATCAAATCTATGGGGCCCGGACGCCTGGGTCCCTCCCCATTACAATCTATGGGACTCGGATGCCTGGGTCCCTTCTCTGTCAAATCTATGGGGCCCGGACGCCTGGGTCCGTTCTCTATCAAATCTATGGGGCCAGGACGCCTGGGTCCCTTATCAGTCAAATCTATGGGGCCAGGACGCCTGGGTCCCTCTTCAGTGCAATCTATGGGGCCCGGACGCCTGGGTCCCTCCTCAGTGCAATCTATGGGGCCCGGACGCCTGGGTCCCTTCTCTGTAAAATCTATTGAGCCCGGACACCTGGGTCCCTCTTTGGTAAAATCTATGGGGCCAGGACGCCTGGGTCCCTTCTCTGTAAAATGAATGGGGCCCGGACGCCTGGGTCCCTGTTTGGTCAAATCTATGGGGCCCGGACGCCTGGGTCCCTCCTTGCTCAAATCTATGGGGCCCGGACGCCTGGGTCCCTCCCCGTTCAAATCTATGGGGCCCGGACGCCTGGGTCCCTTATTTGTCAAGTCTATGGGGCCCGGACGCCTGGGTCCCTCCTTGGTCAAATCTATGGGGCCCGGACACCTGGGTCCCTCCTTGGTCAAATCTATGGGGCTCGGACGCCTGGGTCCCTTCTGAGTGCAATCTATGGGGCCCGAACGCCTGGGTCCCTTCTCAGTCAAATCTATGGGGCCCGGACGCCTGGGTCCCTTCTCGGTCAAATCTATGGGGCCCGGACGCCTGGGTCCCTCCTCAGTTAAATCTACGGGGCCCGGACGCCTGGGTCCCTCTTTAGTGAAATATATGGGGCCCGGACGCCTGGGTCCCTTCTCTGTAAAATCTATGGGGCCCGGACGCCTGGGTCCCTCTTTGGTCAAATCTATGGGGCCCAGACGCCTCGGTCCCTCCTCGGCAAAATCTATGGGGCCCGGACGCCTGGGTCCCTCCTCGGTCCAGTCTATGGGGCCCGGACGCCTGGGTCCCTTCGCTATCAAATCTATGGGGCCCGGACGCCTGGGTCCCTCTGTGTTCAAATCTATGGGGCCCGGACGCCTGGCTCCCTTCTCTTTAAAATCTATGGGGCCCGGACGCCTGGGTCCCTCCTTAGTGCAATAATCTATGGGGCCCGAACGCCTGGGTCCCTTATTGGTCAAATCTATGGGGCCCGGACGCCTGGGTCCCTCCTCAGTGCAATCTATGGGGCCCGGACGCCTGGGTCCCTTCTCTTTAAAATCTATGGGGCCCGGACGCCTGGGTCCCTCCTTGGTCAAGTCTATGGGGCCCGGACGCCTGGGTCCCTTCTCTATCAAATCTATGGGGCACGGACGCCTGGTTCCCTTTTCCTCCAAATCTATGGGGCCCGGACGCCTGGGTCCCTCCTCGATCAAATCTATGGGGCCCGGACGCCTGGGTCCCTCCTCGATCAAATCTATGGGGCCCAAACGCCTGGGTCCCTTATATGTCAAATCTATGGGGCCCGGACGCCTGGGTCCCTCCTCGTTCAAATCTATAGGGCCCGAACGCCTGGGTCCGTCCTCATTCATATCTATGGGGCCCGGACGCCTGGGTCCCTCCTCGGTCCAATCTATGGGGTCCGGACGCCTGGGTCCCTTCGCTCTCAAATCTATGGGGCCCGGACGCCTGGGTCCCTCTTGTGTCAAATCTATGGGGCCTGGATGCCTGGGTCCCTCCTCGGTCAAATCTATGGGGCCCGGATGCCTGGGTCCCTTATATGTCAAATCTATGGGGCCCGGACGCCTGGGTCCCTCCCCATTACAATCTATGGGACTTGGATGCCTGGGTCCCTTCTCTGTCAAATCTATGGGGCCCGGACGCCTGGGTCCCTCCTCGGTGAAATATATGGGGCCCAGACGCCTGGGTCCCTTCTCGGTCTAATCTATGGGGCCCGGACACCTGGGTCCGTTCTCTATCAAATCTATGGGGCCAGGACGCCTGGGTCCCTTGTCAGTCAAATCTATGGGGCCAGGACGCCTGGGTCCCTCTTCAGTGCAATCTATGGGGCCCGGACGCCTGGGTCCCTCCTCAGTGCAATCTATGGGGCCCGGACGCCTGGGTCCCTTCTCTGTAAAATCTATGGGGCCCGGACACCTGGGTCCCTCTTTGGTCAAATCTATGGGGCCAGGACGCCTGGGTCCCTTCTCTGTAAAATGAATGGGGCCCGGACGCCTGGGTCCCTGTTTGGTCAAATCTATGGGGCCCGGACGCCTGGGTCCCTCCCTGTTCAAATCTATGGGGCCCGGACGCCTGGGTCCCTTATTTGTCAAGTCTATGGGGTCCGGACGCCTGGGTCCCTCCTTGGTCAAATCTATGGGGCCCGGACACCTGGGTCCCTCCTTGGTCAAATCTATGGGGCTCGGACGCCTGGGTCCCTCCCCATGACAATCTATGGGGCCCGGAAGCCTGGGTCCATCCCCATTACAATCTATGGGACCCGGACGCCTGGGTCCCTTCTCTGTAAAATCTATGGGGCCTGGACGCCTGGGTCCCTTTTCCGTCAATCTATGGGGCCCGGACGCCTGGGTCCGTCCCCATTACAATCTATGGGACCCGGACGCCTGGGTCCCTTCTCTATCAAATCTCTGGGGCCCGGACGCCTGGGTCCCTCCTTAGTGCAATAATCTATGGGGCCCGAACGCCTGGGTCCCTTATTGGTCAAATCTATGGGGCCTGGACGCCTGGGTCCCTCCTCAGTGCAATAATCTATGGGGCCCGGACGCCTGGGTCCCTCCTCGGTCAAATCTATGGGGCCCGGACGCCTGGGTCCCCTCTTTGTCAAATCTATGGGGCCCGGACGCCTGGGTCCCTTATTGGTCACCTCTATGGGGCCCGGATGCCTGGGTCCCTCCCCATTACAATCTATGGGGCCCGGACGCCTGGCTCCCTAATCCAACAAATGTATGGCGCCCGGACGCCTGGGTCCCTTCTCAGTCAAATCTATGGGGCCCGGACGCCTGGGTCCCTCCTCGGCAAAATCTATGGGGCCCGGACGCCTGGGTCCCTCATCCATCAAATCTATTGGGCCCGGACGCCTGGGACCCTTATTGGTCAAATCTATGGGGCCCGGACGCCTGGGTCCCTTCTCGCTTAAATCTATGGGGCCCGGACGCCTGGGTCCCTCCTCGTTGCAATCTATGGGGCTCGGACGCCTGGGTCCCTCCCCATTACAATCTATGGGTCCCGAACGCCTGGGTCCCTTATTGGTTAAATCTATGGGCCCCGGACGCCTGGGTCCCTCTCCGGTCAAATCTATGGGCCCCGGACGCCTGGGTCCCTCATCGGTCAAATCTATGGGGCCCGGACGCCTGGGTCCCTTAAATGTCAAATCTATGGGGCCCGGACGCCTGGGTCCCTCCTTGGTCAAATCTATGGGGCCCGGACGCCTGGGTCCCTTCTTGGTCAAAACTATGGGGCCCGGATACCTGGGTCCCTTCTCAGTGTAATCTATGGGGCCCAGACTCCTGGGTCCCTCCCCAGTGTAATAATCTATGGGGCCCGGACGCCTGGGTCCCTTCTCTGTAAAATCTATGGGGCCAGGACGCCTGGGTCCCTCCTCGGTCAAATCTATGGGGCGCGGATGCCTGGGTCCCTCCTCGGTCAAATCTATGGGGCCCGGATGCCTGGGTCCCTCCTCGGTCAAATCTATGGGGCCCGGACGCCTGCGTCCCTCCCCATTACAATCTATGGGTCCCGAACGCCTGGGTCCCTTATTGGTCAAATCTATGGGGCCCGGACACCTGGGTCCCTCCACATTGCAATTTATGGGGCCCGGACGCCTGGGTCCCTCCTCAGTTAAATCTATGGGGCCCGGACGCCTGGGTCCCTCATCCATCAAATCTATGGGGCCCGGACGTCTGGGTCCCTTCTCAGTCAAATCTATGGGGCCCGGACGCCTGGGTCCCTTGTCTGTAAAATCTATGGGGTCCGGACGCCTGGGTCCCTCCTCACTGCAATAATCTATGGGCCCCGGACGCCTGGGTCCCTGTTTGGTCAAATCTATGGTGCCCGGACGCCTGGGTCCCTCTTTGCTGCAATGATCTATGGGGCCCGAACGCCTAGGTCCCTCCTCGTTCAAATCTATGGGGCCCGGACTCCTGGGTCCCTCCTGTGTCAAATCTATGGGGCCTGGACGCCTGGGTCCCTCCCCATTCAAATCTATGGGGCCCGGACGCCTGGGTCCCTCCTCAGTCTAATCTATGGGGCCCGGACGCCTGGGTCCCTCCTCGATCAAATCTATGGGGCCCGGACGCCTGGGTCCCTCCCCATTACAATCTATGGGACTCGGATGCCTGGGTCCCTTCTCTGTCAAATCTATGGGGCCCGGACACCTGGGTCCCTCTTTGGTCAAATCTATGGGGCCCGGACGCCTCGGTCCCTCCTCGGCAAAATCTATGGGTCCCGGACGCCTGGGTCCCTCCTCGGTCCAGTCTATGGGGCCCGGACGCCTGGGTCCCTTCGCTATCAAATCTATGGGGCCCGGACGCCTGGGTCCCTCTGTGTTCAAATCTATGGGGCCCGGACGCCTGGCTCCCTCCTTATTGCAATAATCTATGGGGCCCGAACGCCTGGGTCCCTTATTGGTCAAATCTATGGGGCCCGGACGCCTGGGTCCCTCCTCAGTGCAATCTATGGGGCCCGGACGCCTGGGTCCCTTCTCTTTAAAATCTATGGGGCCCGGACGCCTGGGTCCCTCTCCATTCAAATCTATGGGGTCCGGACGCCTGGGTCCCTCCTTGGTCAAGTCTATGGGGCCCGGACGCCTGGGTGCCTTCTCTATCAAATCTATGGGGCCCGGACGCCTGGTTCCCTTTTCTGTCAAATCTATGGGGCCCGGACGCCTGGTTCTCTTTTCCGTCAAATCTATGGGGCCCGGACGCCTGGGTCCCTCCTCGGTCAAATCTATGGGGCCCGGACGCCTGGGTCCCTCCTCGATCAAATCTATGGGGCCCAAACGCCTGGGTCCCTTATATGTCAAATCTATGGGGCCCGGACGCCTGGGTCCCTCCTCAGTCAAATCTATAGGGCCCGAACGCCTGGGTCCGTCCTCATTCATATCTATGGGGCCCGGACGCCTGGGTCCCTCCTCGGTCCAATCTATGGGGTCCGGACGCCTGGGTCCCTTCGCTCTCAAATCTATGGGGCCCGGACGCCTGGGTCCCTCTTGTGTCAAATCTATGGGGCCCGGATGCCTGGGTCCCTCCTCGGTCAAATCTATGGGGCCCGGACGCCTGGGTCCCTCCTCAGTCTAATCTATGGGGCCCGGACGCCTGGGTCCCTTATATGTCAAATCTATGGGGCCCGGACGCCTGGGTCCCTCCCCATTACAATCTATGGGACTCGGATGCCTGGGTCCCTTCTTGGTCTAATCTATGGGGCCCGGACACCTGGGTCCGTTCTCTATCAAATCTATGGGGCCAGGACGCCTGGGTCCCTTATCAGTCAAATCTATGGGGCCAGGACGCCTGGGTCCCTTTTCAGTGCAATCTATGGGGCCCGGACGCCTGGGTCCCTCCTCAGTGCAATCTATGGGGCCCGGACGCCTGGGTCCCTTCTCTGTAAAATCTATGGGGCCCGGACACCTGGGTCCCTCTTTGGTCAAATCTATGGGGCCAGGACGCCTGGGTCCCTTCTCTGTAAAATGAATGGGGCCCGGATGCCTGGGTCCCTGTTTGGTCAAATCTATGGGGCTCGGACGCCTGGGTCCCTTCTGAGTGCAATCTATGGGGCCCGAATGCCTGGGTCCCTTCTCAGTCAAATCTATGGGGCCCGGACGCCTGGGTCCCTTCTCGGTCAAATCTATGGGGCCCGGACGCCTTGGTCCCTCCTCGGTGAAATATATGGGGCCCGGACGCCTGGGTCCCTTCTCTGTAAAATCTATGGGGCCCGGACGCCTGGGTCCCTCTTTGGTCAAATCTATGGGGCCCAGACGCCTCGGTCCCTCCTCGGCAAAATCTATGGGGCCCGGACGCCTGGGTCCCTCCTCGGTCCAGTCTATGGGGCCCGGACGCCTGGGTCCCTTCTCTATCAAATCTATGGTGCCCGGACGCCTGGGTCCCTCCCCATTCAAATCTATGGGGCCCGGACGCCTGGGTCCCTCCTTAGTGCAATAATCTATGGGGCCCGAACGCCTGGGTCCCTCTTTGGTCAAATCTATGGGGCCCGGACGCCTGGGTCCCTCCTCAGTGCAATCTATGGGGCCCGGACGCCTGGGTCCCTTCTCTTTAAAATCTATGGGGCCCGGACGCCTGGGTCCCTCTCCATTCCAATCTATGGGGTCCGGACGCCTGGGTCCCTCCTTGGTCAAGTCTATGGGGCCCGGACGCCTGGGTCCCTTTTCCGTCAAATCTATGGGGCCCGGACGCCTGGTTCTCTTTTCCGTCAAATCTATGGGGCCCGGACGCCTGGGTCCCTCCTCGGTCAAATCTATGGGGCCCGGACACCTGGGTCCCTCCTCGATCAAATCTATGGGGCCCAAACGCCTGGGTCCCTTATATGTCAAATCTATGGGGCTCGGACACCTGGGTCCCTCTTTGGTCAAATCTATGGGGCCAGGACGCCTGGGTCCCTTCTCTGTAAAATGGATGGGGCCCGGACGCCTGGGTCCCTGTTTGGTCAAATCTATGGGGCCCGGACGCCTGGGTCCCTCCTTGCTCAAATCTATGGGGCCCGGACACCTGGGTCCCTCCTCGGTCCAATCTATAGGGTCCGGACGCCTGGGTCCCTTCGCTCTCAAATCTATGGGGCCCGGACGCCTGGGTCCCTCTTGTGTCAAATCTATGGGGCCCGGATGCCTGGGTCCCTCCTCGGTCAAATCTATGGGGCCCGGACGCCTGGGTCCCTCCTCAGTCTAATCTATGGGGCCCGGACGCCTGGGTCCCTTATATGTCAAATCTATGGGGCCCGGACGCCTGGGTCCCTCCCCATTACAATCTATGGGACTCGGATGCCTGGGTCCCTTCTCTGTCAAATCTATGGGGCCCGGACGCCTGGGTCCCTCCTCGGTGAAATATATGGGGCCCAGACGCATGGGTCCCTTCTTGGTCAAATCTATGGGGCCCGGACGCCTGGGTCCCTCCTTGGTCAAATCTATGGGGCCCGGACGCCTGGGTCCCTTCTCGGTCAAATCTATGGGGCCCAGACGCCTCGGTCCCTCCTCGGCAAAATCTATGGGGCCCGGACACCTGGGTCCCTCCTCGGTCCAATCTATGGGGCCCGGACGCCTGGGTCCCTTCGCTATCAAATCTATGGGGCCCGGACGCCTGGGTCCCTCTGTGTTCAAATCTATGGGGCCCGGACGCCTGGCTCCCTTCTCTTTAAAATCTATGGGGCCCGGACGCCTGAGTCCCTCCTTAGTGCAATAATCTATGGGGCCCGAACGCCTGGGTCCCTTATTGGTCAAATCTATGGGGCCCGGACGCCTGGGTCCCTCCTCAGTGCAATCTATGGGGCCCGGACGCCTGGGTCCCTTATTGGTCAAATCTATGGGGCCCAGACGCCTGGGTCCCTCTCTATTCAAATCTATGGGGTCCGGACGCCTTGGTCTCTCCTTGGTCAAGTCTATGGGGCCCGGACGCCTGGGTCCCTTCTCTATCAAATCTATGGGGCCCGGACGCCTGGTTCCCTTTTCCGTCAAATCTATGGGGCCCGGACGCCTGGGTCCCTCCTCGGTCAAGTCTATGGGGCCCGGACGCCTGGGTCCCTTCTCTATCAAATCTATGGGGCCCGGACGCCTGGTTCTCTTTTCCGTCAAATCTATGGGGCCCGGACGCCTGGGTCCCTCCTCGGTCAAATCTATGGGGCCCGGACGCCTGGGTCCCTCCTCGATCAAATCTATGGGGCCCGGACGCCTGGGTCCCTTATATGTCAAATCTATGGGGCCTGGACGCCTGGGTCCCTCCTCGGTCAAATCTATGGGGCCCGAACGCCTGGGTCCGTCCTCATTCATATCTATGGGGCCCGGACGCCTGGGTCCCTCCTCGGTCCAATCTATGGGGTCCGGACGCCTGGGTCCCTTCGCTCTCAAATCTATGGGGCCCGGACGCCTGGGTCCCTCTTGTGTCAAATCTATGGGGCCCGGATGCCTGGGTCCCTCCTCGGTCAAATCTATGGGGCCCGGACGCCTGGGTCCCTCCTCAGTCTAATCTATGGGGCCCGGACGCCTGGGTCCCTCCTCGGTCAAATCTATGGGGCCCGGACGCCTGGGTCCCTCCCCATTACAATCTATGGGACTCGGATGCCTGGGTCCCTTCTCTGTCAAATCTATGGGGCCCGGACGCCTGGGTCCCTCCTCGGTGAAATATATGGGGCCCAGACGCCTGGGTCCCTTCTTGGTCTAATCTATGGGGCCCGGACACCTGGGTCCGTTCTCTATCAAATCTATGGGGCCAGGACGCCTGGGTCCCTTATCAGTCAAATCTATGGGGCCCGGATGCCTGGGTCGGTCCCCATTACAATCTATGGGGCCCGGACGCCTGGGTCCCTTCTCTGTAAAATCTATGGGGCTCGGACACCTGGGTCCCTCTTTGGTCAAATCTATGGGGCCAGGACGCCTGGGTCCCTTCTCTGTAAAATGGATGGGGCCCGGACGCCTGGGTCCCTGTTTGGTCAAATCTATGGGGCCCGGACGCCTGGGTCCCTCCTTGCTCAAATCTATGGGGCCCGGACACCTGGGTCCCTCCTTGGTCAAATCTATGGGGCCCGGACGCCTGGGTCCCTTATTTGTCAAGTCTATGGGGCCCGGACGCCTGGGTCCCTCCTTGGTCAAATCTATGGGGCTCGGACGCCTGGGTCCCTTCTGAGTGCAATCTATGGGGCCCGAACGCCTGGGTCCCTTCTCTAGTCAAATCTATGGGGCCCGGACGCCTGGGTCCCTTCTCGGTCAAATCTATGGGGCCCGGACGCCTGGGTCCCTTCTCTGTAAAATCTATGGGGTCCGGATGCCTGGGTCCCTCTTTGGTCAAATCTATGGGGCCCGGACGCCTGGGTCCCTTGTCAGTCAAATCTATGGGGCCCGGACGCCTGGGTCCCTCCTTGGTCAAATCTATGGGGCCCGGACGCCTGGGTCCCTGTTTGGTCAAATCTATGGGGCCCAGACGCCTCGGTCCCTCCTCGGCAAAATCTATGGGGCCCGGATGCCTGGGTCCCTCCTCGGTCCAGTCTATGGGGCCCGGACGCCTGGGTCCCTTCGCTATCAAATCTATGGGGCCCGGACGCCTGGGTCCCTCTGTGTTCAAATCTATGGGGCCCGGACGCCTGGCTCCCTTCTCTTTAAAATCTATGGGGCCCGGACGCTTGGGTCCCTCCTTAGTGCAATAATCTATGGGGCCCGAACGCCTGGGTCCCTTATTGGTCAAATCTATGGGGCCCGGACGCCTGGGTCCCTCCTCAGTGCAATCTATGGGGCCCGGACGCCTGGGTCCCTTCTCTTTAAAATCTATGGGGCCCGGACGCCTGGGTCCCTCTCCATTCAAATCTATGGGGTCCGGACGCCTGGGTCCCTCCTTGGTCAAGTCTATGGGGCCCGGACGCCTGGGTCCCTTCTCTATCAAATCTATGGGGCCCGGACGCCTGGTTCCCTTTTCCGTCAAATCTATGGGGCCCGGACGCCTGGGTCCCTCCTCGGTCCAGTCTATGGGGCCCGGACGCCTGGGTCCCTTCGCTATCAAATCTATGGGGCCCGGACGCCTGGGTCCCTCTGTGTTCAAATCTATGGGGCCCGGACGCCTGGCTCCCTTCTCTTTAAAATCTATGGGGCCCGGACGCTTGGGTCCCTCCTTAGTGCAATAATCTATGGGGCCCGAACGCCTGGGTCCCTTATTGGTCAAATCTATGGGGCCCGGACGCCTGGGTCCCTCCTCAGTGCAATCTATGGGGCCCGGACGCCTGGGTCCCTTCTCTTTAAAATCTATGGGGCCCGGACGCCTGGGTCCCTCTCCATTCAAATCTATGGGGTCCGGACGCCTGGGTCCCTCCTTGGTCAAGTCTATGGGGCCCGGACGCCTGGGTCCCTTCTCTATCAAATCTATGGGGCCTGGACGCCTGGTTCCCTTTTCCGTCAAATCTATGGGGCCCGGACGCCTGGGTCCCTCCTCGGTCAAATCTATGGGGCCCGGACGCCTGGGTCCCTCCTCGGTCAAATCTATAGGGCCCGAACGCCTGGGTCCGTCCTCATTCATATCTATGGGGCCCGGACGCCTGGGTCCCTCCTCGGTCCAATCTATGGGGTCCGGACGCCTGGGTCCCTTCGCTCTCAAATCTATGGGGCCCGGACGCCTGGGTCCCTCTTGTGTCAAATCTATGGGGCCCGGATGCCTGGGTCCCTCCTCGGTCAAATCTATGGGGCCCGGACGCTTGGGTCCCTTATCAGTCAAATCTATGGGGCCCGGACGCCTGGGTCCCTTATTGGTCAAATCTATGGGGCCCGGACGCCTGGGTCCCTTATTGGTCAAATCTATGGGGCCCGGACGCCTGGGTCCCTCATCGGTCAAATCTATGGGTCCCCATAGTGTCACCGTTTTGTCGGGGATTTGGAACATTTCCGGAGACTTTCCGAAGTTTCCCCGGGATTTCCCAATTTTTGGAGCGAACTCCAAACATGTTGTGGAGGGTTAAGATTGTGGGGTGACAATCAAACCCTGGCAGGTGTATTGTTAACCCCCTCTCCCCCCAACTTCCCCCTTTTGCCCCTCCCTCTCCCCCCTTCCACTCAGCACAGGCGATCGGGAGGGAAAGAAGGACAGAGAGAAGAGAGCTGGAAAAATTAAAGATGTTTTACTAATGCTACTAATAAGAATAGAGAAAATAATACAAAATATACAAAACCAATCTTGAAAGTCTCAGCAACTGCAGAGCCGGCAACCAAAGTCCTGGATTGGACTCTGCAGCCACCGGAGCTGGATTCAGTCTGTCACTGGCCTCAGTTCACAGGGATGAGTAGCAAGATCCTCTCCTAATGTCGCCATAAGGAAAAAGGGGCGAGATCCTCATGATCTCCCACTTTTATATGAAGTATTCACGTGAATGGAATGTTACACACAGTTGGTCAGTTTCTTGGTCACTTGTTTCTCGTCGCCCCTCTCGCGAGATGTCCATCCGTGCTTATCAATATGTTTGCATTCCATTGCTAGGTTTACCAAAACATGGGTCTGGTTCTCCAGGAAAATGCAGTTAATATGAAGCTTTAGCTGACAGGCAAAATTCACTGAAAGAGAAACTTGTTTTTAACAAAACCAGGATAGTTGGGCAATGACCTGTTAGAGAGCAGCGTAGGGGAAAGGGGCCTGGGGGTCCTGGGGACAGCAGGATGACCATGAGCCAGCACTGGGCCCTTGTGGCCAGGAAGCCAATGGGACCTGGGGTGGGTTAGAAGGGGGTGGTCAGTAGGTCAGAGAGGTTCTCCTGCCCCTCTGCTCTGCCCTGGGGAGACCACACCTGGAATCTTGTGTCCAGTTGTGGCCCCTCAGTTCCAGCAGGACAGGGAACTGCTGGAGAGAGTCCAGCGCTGCCACCAAGATGCTGGAGGGAGTGGAGCATCTCCCGTGTGAGGAAAGGCTGAGGGAGCTGGGGCTCTGGAGCTGGACAAGAGGAGACTGAGGGGGGACTCATTCCTGGGGATCAATATGGAAAGGGGGAGTGTCAGGACACACGCACACTGGAAGAGCTTCGTTCCTATTTTAAGTCCAGACCAAAGCAGCCAAGAGCCGTTTAGCGTCCCCTGGGCACCCTGACAGAATTCATGTTCCAGACCTCAAAGGCCGCTGCTCCGGGGGGTTACAGACAGAAACGGGGATCGCTGTCCTTCTTGACAGGGCTCCTAAAGTAGACGACCTGCAGTAGACACTGCAACTGCAGCAAGCAATCCAGCGGCCGCTCTGTCCTGCTCGGCTCTGCCCACTGGTCACTGTGTCACTTGGAATCCGGCACTTCGACTCTGGAGCTCTGCCAGGAGTTCCCTGCTCAGCCAAGCTGCTCTTCTGCCGCTCGCTTGACGTCTGACCTTGGACTTGCCCCACCAAGTCCCCCCATGCCAAGGATGTCCCAGCTCTGGGAACGGCCCAAGGCTTCCAGCCAAAGGCACTTGCAGCCCCAGCCCCTGGGAGCCGCCCGTGGGGGCCGGGGCAGCCCAGCCCCCTGAACCCTTTCCCTGCCCAGGAGGAGCTGGGGAGGCTCTTGGGCTGGGACGGAACACGGGGAGCCCCAACATTCCCTCCTGGGACACCCCAAAGAGTCCCTAGTTCCCCCGGGCCCCCCCATTTTTTCGGCTCCTGCACCCCCTGCAGCCGATTGTGCTCCACCAAAGCTTCTGCCCCTCAGGTAGGGACCCACCCCGACCCCTGCAGCCCGGGACGCTCCTGGGGGCAAGAGCGGAGGTGAGCGCCGGCCATGGCTCCTGTCTCTCCTGCAGGCTCAGCCCCCCTGTGCCCACTGCCCGGGCAGGAGCAGCCCTTCCCCGCAGCCTGGGCACCCCGGCGGGGGGGGCACCCCCGGCCCCCCAGGCCCCACCAGCAGGTACGGCACCCCTGTCTGCTCGGACACCCGGCACCTTCGGCCCCTTCGCCATCCCCGACCCCGGGCACTCCCAGCACCCACCACCCCTGCCCTGGCCTGGCTGATGCGTGCCCAGAAAATCCCATTTCCAGAGAACATCCCCCATCCCTGGGGCCATCTCTCCTGTTTCCTCTTCCAGAAGCGAGTCTCCTCCCCCTTGCAGCCCCGTTCCTTGCTCAGCAGCTCACCCCATGGGGATGCCCATGTGCCTGGGCAGAGCCGGGGGCTGTTGGTGATGGGGGGTGCTTGGGGGGTGCCCATGGAGGGTCCCCCCGGCCCAGCACGGCTCCCTCTCCCCCACACAGGGGGAGTGCAGAGAGCACCGTGCGGCTGCTGCTTCGATCCCGGGGTGTTCCACATACAGTGCACGAGTCCCTGTGGCCATCAGGGCACAGCGGTGGCCCCAGCCCTCCGGTGCTGCCGAGCTCCATCCCCGGCTACCGGCATGTTACAGTTAGCTGCACTTTGGTTCGCAAACTGTATCCAAGATTCTTACCTTATCTTAAAAACTATGCAGGTTGTATATGAGTTTCATATTTTAGAGAACTAAAAGTTAGTACTTATCTTATCTCGCGAAGATAGGATGTGCTGAGAAGGTACATTTACTATCATCCAAGAATTTATATAATTTTGTGAAGAGTGCGCGTGTGCTGTGATGAAAGGTGAAAAGTACACTAGTGATGAAGACTACTTACTTCATCCTGAAGACCCCAAAACGACCACCAGAGGACACTGCGCATGCTTAGGGTAGTTCCAAGGTGTTGCAACTGATATTGTGAAATAATTGTGTAACCTTATGAATATGCAGTATACACGTTGTAACTCTAATGAATATGGATGTAACCAAACTGTATAAATGTAGTAAAGTTCAAATCAGTGGTCGAAGCTTTGGGTGCGAACCCCTGGTTTCCCAGCGCTGAAATAAAGCACCGCATAGAACTGCGCCCGTGGTTCTGTGTCTTGAATGCTAACAGGCACGTCCAGGGGCAACGGGCACAGCCCTACAGCTCTGGCACGGCCACCGCCGCGGGGGCACCGTGAGTTGCTTTTCCCCAGAGTTCTGTTTGCTGCAGCTGGCAATGAAGTATTTGCAGTTAGAGCGTGCTGGAGCGCCAGGGCAGCTGCTGGCAGTGCTCTGCTGGGATTTCTGCTCTAACGGGTTGAATTCCTGTCAATGAGCACTCTTCTCCTGGAACTCATTCGTACCGAAGCCGGGTGGCACGTGGCTGCCGTCTGGTGGCACGGCCCGGGATCCTGACTGTGTGAGCGGGCGGCTGCCCTGGAGACGGGGGCTCTAGAACATGGGGGTGGCCGAGGGGGAGGGGAGGGAGGGGGCACAGAGGCCCCGGGCCTGGGGCCGGGGCTGCTCGGCCTTTCCTCTGATCGGCTGCCTGGGACTGAACCCTTGCTCCTCCCATCAAAAGATTGGTCAGAAAACCTGTCAATCATCCACTCTGCTTCCAGGTACGATTGGTGGAGCCAGCATGGCCCGCCCTTCACAGTGCCCAGCCTTTCAACCCCTGCCACCTCCCCTGCAGCCTCAAAGTTTATTGGTTGGTTACATATCAATCACAGACCTTCTCCCCACCCCCTCAAATGCTATTGGCTGTCCTGACTCCCACACCGACTTCCTGGTGGTTGTTGCCAGGCAACGAGCTCCACTTAAAAATGCAGCTGGGGGCTCTAAGCAAAGGCCATGGGTAATGGGAGACATGGCAGGACCCTAAAAATGAAAGTTTGAGCACTAAGAAGGAGGCTCTGGGCACTCAAAAGGACGGGCAGATGCTACAGCTGGCGCTTTGGGCCCTGAACACGAGGGGAAACGGGTGGTTCCCACCCGAGCTGGGTTTGGTGCCCGTGACCCCACGGGACAGACACCATTCTGTCCTTTTGTCAAATGTTGCTGTTCCACATTTGGAGCAGGGCAGATCTGAAGAACCACGTCTCTGCCGTCTCTCCCAGTGTGGTAACCTCCCTTTCCGAAGGATCTGCAAGCGCTTCGGGGCGGACGTCACCTGCGGAGAGATGGCTGTGTGCACCAACCTGCTCCAGGGCCAGTCCTCCGAGTGGGCTCTCCTCAAACGCCATCACACCGAGGATATTTTTGGGGTGCAGGTGAGTGCTGTCACCTTGATAACCTAAAAAAATGGTAACTCGCTTCTGAAGAGAAAAGCCACTTCTTGAACTCAGGCAACCTGTCCCCTCTTTGGTAGCTGGAAGGGGCGTTTCCAGACACAATGACCAAATGTGCAGAGCTCCTGAACCAGACAATTGAAGTAGACTTTGTAGACATCAACGTGGGGTGTCCCATTGACCTGGTCTACAAGAAGGTAAGATGTTCTCTAGCATGCTTTGTGAGTCCTGGTGCTCCAAGTCTTGAGATGCTCCAAAAGTCTGGAGATGCTCCAAAAGTCTTGAGGTGCTCCAAAAGTCTTGAGGTGCTCCAAAAGTCTTGAGGTGCTCCAAAAGTCTTGAGGTGCTCCAAAAGTCTTGAGGTGCTCCAAAAGTCTTGAGGTGCTCCAAAAGTCTTGAGGTGCTCCAAAAGTCTTGAGGTGCTCCAAGTCTTGAGATGCTCCAAAAGTCTTGAGATGCTCCAAAAGTCTTGAGATGCTCCAAGTCTTGAGGTGCTCCAAAAGTCTTGAGGTGCTCCAAAAGTCCTGAGATGCTCCAAAAGTCTTGAGATGCTCCAAAAGTCTTGAGATGCTCCAAGTCTTGAGATGCTCCAAGTCTTGAGATGCTCCAAAAGTCTTGAGATGCTCCAAAAGTCTTGAGATGCTCCAAGTCTTGGGATGCTCCAAGTCTCAGCTGCATCCCCTGAGCAGAGAGCTGCTGTGGAGCAGCTCCAAGCAGCATCTTCACTATGCGAGGAGGCAGAAAATCTTGACTCTCCCGCTTTTTGTCCCCCAGGGAGGAGGCTGCGCCCTGATGCCTCAGACCAACAGGTTTGAACAGATGGTCCGAGGGATGAACTCGGTGAGTCGGCGCATCTGCCGGCAGCGGGGGATGAGCTGATGGAGCCGACTCCTGCCTCACCCTCCATTTCTGCAGGTGCTGGACGTCCCGCTGACTGTGGAGATATGGACGGGGGTGCAAGAGAAGATGAACATTGCTCACAAAATAACCCCCAAGATCCGCGAGTGGGGAGCCTCCATGGTCACGGTACAGGGATCATTGGCCGGTGTCCGGGGAACTCTGCGCAACACGGGGGTGACTTTACCATTCCCCGCAGCCCAGCGGCTCTTTTAAACACCTTTGCACAGCTGCATACGAGCTTTTAGTGTTTTCTGCTCATGACAGTGAAAAATTCAGGTGCGGGGAGCGTTTTCGTGGGTGCTTCTGAGCTTTGCGTGCATGACAAAGGGAGATGGTCCCTGCGGTGCTCTGGGAGGGAGCTTTCAGCCCAATAAACCTCATTCCAGAGGGATCCTTGACCCCTGCCCGTGTCATTTCCTTTGCTGAAGCCCGTTATTCCCAGTCTGCTCTGCCTCCTCCGGGCGTTTTTTGGGGTCTCACTGCAGGTTTCTTCGCCAGCTCCACGGCCGGAGTAGAAGTGCTGCGTGTTGAATTCAAGAGGATCAGCCTGAGGGAGGTGGAGTGTCAGCAACATCCCTGGGGGGCTCAGAACATGAGCTGCGGGGCCTCTTTGGCCAGTCTGGCTCTTGGACCCCGTGTCCTTTGTGAATTTTCTCCCATGCCTGGATTCGCTCAGCTTGACTTGCCCTCTGTATCGCTCTGACCTCCGGCTTCTCCCTTCTGGACAGGAAACGGTGATATTTTGTCTTATGAAGATGCTAATCGAGCCCTGCAGATGGGCGTTTCGGGAATCATGATCGCAAGGCAAGTGCTTGTGTTCCCCCCTGGCTTCTGAGCTCCATCGGTGCAAGAGTAAAAAGGGAATTAAATACCTGAACAGACCCAAAACACCAGAAGTTTCTTCTTGGTGAAAGTACTCTTTGAAAGTTGGTAAAATCACTTTGCATCTGTGGGAACGTCCAGCAGGTTCCTGTTGAAATTGAGATAAAAATTCAAGCGGCACTGGCGGGCAGATGAGTGCTGGAAAGCCTCTTAGATTAGTTGGCATGTTCAGAAGCATCAGTGAGGGGAATAACAATGCACTTCTTTGCTGCAGAGGGGCGCTCATCAAACCGTGGCTTTTCACTGAAATTAAGGAGCAGCGCCACTGGGATATCTCTTCCAGTGAGAGATTTGGGATCCTCAAGGACTTCACCAGCTACGGCCTCGAGCATTGGGGCTCGGACACGCAGGGGGTGGAGAAGACGAGGAAGCTCCTGCTGGAATGGCTCTCGTTCCTCTGCAGGTAACTCTGCCGGCCGGGGTCGCTCAGCACAGTGAACCCGCGTTGTCCACCCACCGCACCCACCGCTGTTGCGTTTCACTGCGGGTACATCCCAGTGGGCTTATTAGAACACCTACCTCAGAAAATTAACGAGCGACCGCCTTACTACATGGGGAGAGACTATCTGGAGACGCTGATGGCAAGCCAGAACGTGGATGATTGGATTAAAATAAGGTAAGAAAGCGTTGAATTTCAGTAAAATGGGTGGGAAGGGACAAGGCAGAGCACAAAGTCACCTTATGGAAAGTTGTAGTTGAACCAGCATCCAGGAAATATGTTAAACCACCTCAACTCTAAAGAAAATTACTGTGCACTGAAAATACAGCGTGTTCCAAAGTGTGAGATAGTTCAAGTCTTAAGTGAGGCCAAATGTGATCGCGCTAGCGCTGACTTACATCATTTTGGGACGTGACCTTAATGCGGTTTGGCACGAGCAGGGTTCTGGCTCCGCACACGCACAGCGAGAGGTTGGGAGCAGCTTTTCGGAGGCTCGTGTTGGTTTTGGCACGTCCCGGCCAGCGGTGACGCCGCGGTCAGGTCACCAAACCCGGCACCGCCCCTGGGGACTCCCCGGCGAGAAGGACGTTGCCCTGACCTGGTGGCTCGTCCCTCCGGGGCTGTGGTTTGGGGCTGGAGCTCAGCACTGTGGGTGCTTTTGTGCAGCAGCCTTCATTTCTAGGGAGATTAAAGTCTTGATTTGAGACACCTGAGTGTAGTCACCATCGCTATAGAGCCACGGGGCCATCAAACAACTGTGTATGGTGCACTTGTTAGCAATCAGGACACATAACCACAGGCGTAGTTCTATGCGGTGCTTTATTTCAGCGCTGGGAAACCAGGGGTTCGCACCCAAAGCTGGCTTCCCTGCTTAGTTTAAGTTACACAGTATTTATACAGTCCATTCACATACATATTCATATATTCATTAAGATACGTAACGGTTACTCAACATTGATTGCAACATCGATTGCAACATCTTGGAACTGTTGTGATCGTGTGCAGTGTCCTCTGGTGGTCCTGCAGGGGGTCTTCAGGATGAAGTAAGTAGTCTTCATCACTTCTGTCTCTTTCACCTTTGGGTACTGCACAGGCGTACTACTTCTATAGCTAGATAACTGCTGACTTGCTCAACCTCCGGAGATACTGCATGTACTTCTCCTCACTCTATACGTATTTAGGCTAAGATAAAAGCTAGGTTGTTAAGATAAGAGTATACTCGAAGACGATATGCTCGAACATCCTTTCAGGGACAGTTTACAAAACTGATTCATCCTTTCAGGAACATTTTGTAAAACTGGTTCTGTTACTAACACACTGAACACAAACCTCTCCTTATTTTTTTGTTTTATTCTTCTCTTTCTTCCAGCGAGATGCTTCTGGGCCCTGTACCTACCAGCGTCACCTTCCTGCCCAAACACAAGGCCAATTCCTACAGATAGCGCTGAGGAGCCCTTTCCCGCGGCTGTGAGTCGAGCGGAGGCGTCGAGGGGCGGGTTGGCTCCAAAATGAAATAAAGGTCGATGTCTTTAGAAGCCCGGTTGTCTTCACGCCCCCAACGAGAGTCCTCGCCACGAGTGGGCACACGGGCTCAGCCAGCCTCGCGGCCAGCGGTGCCTCGCTAATAGAGAACAGTGCGATTAATTAACAGCATATGGGCCACCGCAGAGCTCTGGCCTCCTGCTCGCTTGTCCTGGCTCACATAGCGGGAGCAAAAGCCCTCTTGTTCCTCCCAGGATGTCCTTGGTGGTGCCAAATGGTCCATGTACGGTGTACTGACCCGATCCCCGGGGTCCTGCAGAGCACAAATAGTCCCAGCACCTGGGCAGATGTGCAGCATCCAGCCCTTTTTTTGGGGAGCACACAGTGGTGGGTTCCGTCTCCTCCCAAGTGTCACGAAAGCTCAGCCCCTCCGAGGGGGATCCAGGGCTGCTCGGGTTTCCTGGTCAGGGAACTGCTGGAGTGAGGTCTGGGCAACACGGCTGTGTGACACCCCCTCGCGTCCCTTTTTCCTGTCTCTGCATCACTCCAGCGCACAGAAGCACAGGCAATGGTCACAAACGTGTTCACTATCACTGCACAGAAACACAGGCAATGGTCACAAACGTGTTCACTATCACTGCAGCGCACAGAAGCACAGGCAATGGTCACAAACGTGTTCACTATCACTGCAGCGCACAGAAGCACAGGCAATGGTCACAAACGTGTTCACTATCACTGCAGCGCACAGAAGCACAGGCAATGGTCACAAACGTGTTCACTATCACTGCAGCGCACAGAAACGCAGGCAATGGTCACAAACGTGTTCACTATCACTGCAGCGCACAGAAGCACAGGCAATGGTCACAAACGTGTTCACTATCACTGCAGCGCACAGAAACACAGGCAATGGTCACAAACGTGTTCACTATCACTGCAGCGCACAGAAACACAGGCAATGGTCACAAACGTGTTCACTATCACTGCACAGAAACACAGGCAATGGTCACAAACGTGTTCACTATCACTGCAGCGCACAGAAACACAGGCAATGGTCACAAACGTGTTCACTATCACTGCACAGAAACGCAGGCAATGGTCACAAACGTGTTCACTATCACTGCAGCGCACAGAAACGCAGGCAATGGTCACAAACGTGTTCACTATCACTGCAGCGCACAGAAACACAGGCAATGGTCACAAACGTGTTCACTATCACTGCAGCGCACAGAAACACAGGCAATGGTCACAAACGTGTTCACTATCACTGCACAGAAACACAGGCAATGGTCACAAACGTGTTCACTATCACTGCAGCGCACAGAAACGCAGGCAATGGTCACAAACGTGTTCACTATCACTGCAGCGCACAGAAGCACAGGCAATGGTCACAAACGTGTTCACTATCACTGCACAGAAACACAGGCAATGGTCACAAACGTGTTCACTATCACTGCAGCGCACAGAAACACAGGCAATGGTCACAAACGTGTTCACTATCACTGCAGCGCACAGAAACACAGGCAATGGTCACAAACGTGTTCACTATCACTGCAGCGCACAGAAGCACAGGCAATGGTCACAAACGTGTTCACTATCACTGCAGCGCACAGAAGCACAGGCAATGGTCACAAACGTGTTCACTATCACTGCACAGAAACACAGGCAATGGTCACAAACGTGTTCACTATCACTGCACAGAAACACAGGCAATGGTCACAAACGTGTTCACTATCACTGCAGCGCACAGAAACACAGGCAATGGTCACAAACGTGTTCACTATCACTGCAGCGCACAGAAACACAGGCAATGGTCACAAACGTGTTCACTATCACTGCAGCGCACAGAAACGCACGGAATGGTCACAAACGTGTTCACTATCACTGCAGCGCACAGAAGCACAGGCAATGGTCACAAACGTGTTCACTATCACTGCAGCGCACAGAAACGCAGGCAATGGTCACAAACGTGTTCACTATCACTGCACAGAAACACAGGCAATGGTCACAAACGTGTTCACTATCACTGCAGCGCACAGAAACGCAGGCAATGGTCACAAACGTGTTCACTATCACTGCACAGAAACGCAGGCAATGGTCACAAACGTGTTCACTATCACTGCAGCGCACAGAAACACAGGCAATGGTCACAAACGTGTTCACTATCACTGCAGCGCACAGAAACACAGGCAATGGTCACAAACGTGTTCACTATCACTGCAGTGCACAGAAACGCAGGCAATGGTCACAAACGTGTTCACTATCACTGCACAGAAACACAGGCAATGGTCACAAACGTGTTCACTATCACTGCAGCGCACAGAAACGCACGGAATGGTCACAAACGTGTTCACTATCACTGCACAGAAACACAGGCAATGGTCACAAACGTGTTCACTATCACTGCACAGAAACACAGGCAATGGTCACAAACGTGTTCACTATCACTGCAGCGCACAGAAGCACAGGCAATGGTCACAAACGTGTTCACTATCACTGCAGCGCACAGAAACACAGGCAATGGTCACAAACGTGTTCACTATCACTGCAGCGCACAGAAACGCAGGCAATGGTCACAAACGTGTTCACTATCACTGCACAGAAACACAGGCAATGGTCACAAACGTGTTCACTATCACTGCAGCGCACAGAAACACAGGCAATGGTCACAAACGTGTTCACTATCACTGCAGCGCACAGAAACACAGGCAATGGTCACAAACGTGTTCACTATCACTGCAGCGCACAGAAACACAGGCAATGGTCACAAACGTGTTCACTATCACTGCACAGAAGCACAGGCAATGGTCACAAACGTGTTCACTATCACTGCAGCGCACAGAAACACAGGCAATGGTCACAAACGTGTTCACTATCACTGCACAGAAACGCAGGCAATGGTCACAAACGTGTTCACTATCACTGCACAGAAACACAGGCAATGGTCACAAACGTGTTCACTATCACTGCACAGAAACACAGGCAATGGTCACAAACGTGTTCACTATCACTGCACAGAAACACAGGCAATGGTCACAAACGTGTTCACTATCACTGCACAGAAACACAGGCAATGGTCACAAACGTGTTCACTATCACTGCACAGAAACGCAGGCAATGGTCACAAACGTGTTCACTATCACTGCACAGAAGCACAGGCAATGGTCACAAACGTGTTCACTATCACTGCACAGAAACGCAGGCAATGGTCACAAACGTGTTCACTATCACTGCAGCGCACAGAAGCACAGGCAATGGTCACAAACGTGTTCACTATCACTGCAGCGCACAGAAACACAGGCAATGGTCACAAACGTGTTCACTATCACTGCAGCGCACAGAAACGCAGGCAATGGTCACAAACGTGTTCACTATCACTGCAGCGCACAGAAGCACAGGCAATGGTCACAAACGTGTTCACTATCACTGCAGCGCACAGAAACACAGGCAATGGTCACAAACGTGTTCACTATCACTGCAGCGCACAGAAACACAGGCAATGGTCACAAACGTGTTCACTATCACTGCACAGAAACGCAGGCAATGGTCACAAACGTGTTCACTATCACTGCACAGAAACACAGGCAATGGTCACAAACGTGTTCACTATCACTGCAGCGCACAGAAACACAGGCAATGGTCACAAACGTGTTCACTATCACTGCAGCGCACAGAAACACAGGCAATGGTCACAAACGTGTTCACTATCACTGCAGCGCACAGAAACGCAGGCAATGGTCACAAACGTGTTCACTATCACTGCACAGAAACACAGGCAATGGTCACAAACGTGTTCACTATCACTGCACAGAAACACAGGCAATGGTCACAAACGTGTTCACTATCACTGCACAGAAACACAGGCAATGGTCACAAACGTGTTCACTATCACTGCACAGAAACACAGGCAATGGTCACAAACGTGTTCACTATCACTGCACAGAAACACAGGCAATGGTCACAAACGTGTTCACTATCACTGCACAGAAACACAGGCAATGGTCACAAACGTGTTCACTATCACTGCACAGAAACACAGGCAATGGTCACAAACGTGTTCACTATCACTGCAGCGCACAGAAACGCAGGCAATGGTCACAAACGTGTTCACTATCACTGCAGCGCACAGAAGCACAGGCAATGGTCACAAACGTGTTCACTATCACTGCAGCGCACAGAAACACAGGCAATGGTCACAAACGTGTTCACTATCACTGCACAGAAACACAGGCAATGGTCACAAACGTGTTCACTATCACTGCACAGAAACGCAGGCAATGGTCACAAACGTGTTCACTATCACTGCAGCGCACAGAAGCGCAGGCAATGGTCACAAACGTGTTCACTATCACTGCAGCGCACAGAAACGCAGGCAATGGTCACAAACGTGTTCACTATCACTGCACAGAAACACAGGCAATGGTCACAAACGTGTTCACTATCACTGCAGCGCACAGAAGCACAGGCAATGGTCACAAACGTGTTCACTATCACTGCAGCGCACAGAAACACAGGCAATGGTCACAAACGTGTTCACTATCACTGCAGCGCACAGAAACACAGGCAATGGTCACAAACGTGTTCACTATCACTGCACAGAAACACAGGCAATGGTCACAAACGTGTTCACTATCACTGCACAGAAGCACAGGCAATGGTCACAAACGTGTTCACTATCACTGCAGCGCACAGAAACACAGGCAATGGTCACAAACGTGTTCACTATCACTGCAGCGCACAGAAACACAGGCAATGGTCACAAACGTGTTCACTATCACTGCAGCGCACAGAAACGCAGGCAATTGTCACAAACGTGTTCACTATCACTGCAGCGCACAGAAACACAGGCAATGGTCACAAACGTGTTCACTATCACTGCAGCGCACAGAAACACAGGCAATGGTCACAAACGTGTTCACTATCACTGCAGCGCACAGAAACACAGGCAATGGTCACAAACGTGTTCACTATCACTGCAGCACACAGAAACGCAGGCAATGGTCACAAACGTGTTCACTATCACTGCAGCGCACAGAAACGCAGGCAATGGTCACAAACGTGTTCACTATCACTGCACAGAAACACAGGCAATGGTCACAAACGTGTTCACTATCACTGCAGCGCACAGAAACACAGGCAATGGTCACAAACGTGTTCACTATCACTGCACAGAAACACAGGCAATGGTCACAAACGTGTTCACTATCACTGCACAGAAGCACAGGCAATGGTCACAAACGTGTTCACTATCACTGCAGCGCACAGAAACACAGGCAATGGTCACAAACGTGTTCACTATCACTGCAGCGCACAGAAACACAGGCAATGGTCACAAACGTGTTCACTATCACTGCAGCGCACAGAAACGCAGGCAATTGTCACAAACGTGTTCACTATCACTGCAGCGCACAGAAACACAGGCAATGGTCACAAACGTGTTCACTATCACTGCAGCGCACAGAAACACAGGCAATGGTCACAAACGTGTTCACTATCACTGCAGCGCACAGAAACACAGGCAATGGTCACAAACGTGTTCACTATCACTGCAGCACACAGAAACGCAGGCAATGGTCACAAACGTGTTCACTATCACTGCAGCGCACAGAAACGCAGGCAATGGTCACAAACGTGTTCACTATCACTGCACAGAAACACAGGCAATGGTCACAAACGTGTTCACTATCACTGCAGCGCACAGAAACACAGGCAATGGTCACAAACGTGTTCACTATCACTGCACAGAAACACAGGCAATGGTCACAAACGTGTTCACTATCACTGCACAGAAACACAGGCAATGGTCACAAACGTGTTCACTATCACTGCAGCGCACAGAAGCACAGGCAATGGTCACAAACGTGTTCACTATCACTGCAGCGCACAGAAACACAGGCAATGGTCACAAACGTGTTCACTGTGTGGCACAAGGTGCAGCTTGGTCCCCACACACAGCTCGGCTGCATCGACTTGTTCCTTTTCCCCCGGGAAAATAATATTTGAAGCAAAAAGCATTTGTACCCACCACCCACCGAACCCCCTGAACCCTTTCCCTGCCCAGGAGGAGCTGGGGAGGCTCTTGGGCTGGGGCGGAACACGGGGAGCCCCAACATTCCTTCCTGGGACACCCCAAAGAGTCCTTAGTTACCAATGGTCAGAGCGACCACGGTGCTCCGAGCGAACAGCTCCCGCGTTCCCCTGGTCCTGCAGCTACTACAGCCGTTTGTGCTCCCCCAAAACTTCTTTCCCGCAGGTAGGAACCCACCCCGACCCCTGCAGCCCAGGACGCTCATGGGGGCAAGAGCGGAGACGAGCGCCGGCCATGGCTCCTGTCTCTCTTGCAGGCTCAGCCCCGCTGCGCCCACCAACCATGCAGCAGCAGCCCAGCCCTGCAGCCCGGGCGCCCCGCCAGGCCCCACCAGCAGGTACGGCACCCCTGGCTCCCCGTCTGCTCGGACACCCCGGCACCTTCGGCCCCTTCGCCATCCCCGACCCCGGGCACTCCCAGCACCCACCACCCCTGCCCTGGGTCATATGTGCCCAGAAAATCCCGTTTTCTGAGCATTTCCCCAGTACCCGGGGCCATCTCTCCCATTTCCCCTCCCAGAACCGAGTCTCCTCCCGCTTTGCAGCCCCGTTCCCTGCACAGCAGCTCACCCCATGGGGATGTCCCGGCCACCAGCAGACCCAGGGGACATTGGTGATGGGGACCAGCCCATGGAGGGTCCCCCAGCCCGTGACAACTCCCTCTCCCCCTCACAGGGCTGCTGAGGGCACCATGTGGGTGCTGCTTCGACCCCCGTGTCTTCCGCATACAATGGTACAACCACCAGGGCACAGCGGTGGCCGCAGTCACTCCGGTGCTGCCAATTGCCATCCGAAACCTGGAGATGCAATTTGCACAACTCAGCATCTCCGACAAGGCCACCGCTGCGGGGACAACCCCGGGCGGCCATGTCCGCCCCAGCTGCTCGGCTGCCCCCAGCAACAAAGCCCCTGGGGACCCCAAGAAGAGCCTTCAAAAAGATGCCCTGAAGCAGAATGTCCCGAGGCGCGATGAGCCCGGTGTCACCATGGCCGCCGTGCCCCAGCGGGACTCCAGCTCACTGGCGCTGCCCCAGCACCTGCCAACGACCAACGAGCAGCTGGGGCGCAAAAGGAGCCCCGAGCGGGGGCAGAGCCCCGAGCCGCCCAGCAAGCGCAGCACAACAGTGGAGCTGCCACAGGCTGCCCCGGCAGAGCAGCGGGGCCGCAAGCGGAGCCAAAAACGGGGGCACAGCCCTGAGTCTGAGCCCCCCACCAAGCGCAGGGCAGACGTGGAGCAGCCGCAGTCCCAGGCTGCCCCAGCAGAGCAGCGGGGCTGCAAACGGGGCCATGAACGGGGACAAAGCCCCGAATCTGAGCCCCCCAGCAAGCGTGGGACGGGCGTGGGAGGGGGGGATTAGAACATGAGCAGGGGATGGGGTTCGGGGTGGGGGGGGGGGGTGGTGGAGGGGTTAGAGAGGACAGGATACTGCATTAGGGAGGCGGGTGGAGGGGTTAGGGAGGATACGATACTACATTGGGGGGGTCTGGAGGGGTTAGGGAGGATACGATGCTACATTGGGGGGGTCTGGAGGGGTTAGGGAGGATACGATGCTACATTGGGGGGGTCTGGAGGGGTTAGGGAGGATACGATGCTACATTGGGGGGTCTGGAGGGGTTAGGGAGGATACGATGCTACATTGGGGGGTCTGGAGGGGTTAGGGAGGATACGATGCTACATTGGGGGGGTCTGGAGGGGTTTGGGAGGGCGGGATGCTGCATTAGGGGGGAGGGGGGCTGGCGTGGCTTTCATGGGACCTTTTTTCTTTTTCACTTTCAATTAAATGCTGTTTTTCTGGATCTGCTCTGTGCCTGTGTGGGGTGGGGTGAAGGGGCACTGGGAACCACAGACCCAGCTTTGCTTCCCTGCTGCAGCAAAATAACCCCAAATCAGCCCCAGAATGGCGAGGGAGGCGCTGCAGGGCAGGGACCCTCCTGCCCTTGTCTGGCTGCACCTTGGGCAGCTGTTTTTCCCCTCCCTGGTCCTGCAACCAACCAAACTATCACTACACTGGCCAGAAATTGCCTGGAAATCTCATCTCCCTTTATTGCTCATTTCCCACCCCAGCTCCACAACCTGGGGCCCATGGAGCACCCGGCGACCCAGCTCCGCGGGTCCGGCCGGCAGCAGGTGCACTGAGTCGCCATCCCAGACGCTGGAGCCGGTGCAGCCCCCGCTGCCGCTCAGCACCCCGAGCTTCATCCTGGCCCAAAACTCGGGTCCCTGGAGCAGCTGCAGCACCCACCACAGCTCTGGGGGGGCACAGAGAAAAGGAGAAAAAAAGAATCCCCAAACCCAAATGTAGAGAAGCCTCAGCGCTGCAGGACGAGCTCTCCCCTCCCGATGCTGCTGGAGAAGCCGCCGGTGCCATTGTGGCCGCGGGGCAGGCGCAGGACCCCGTCGCAGAGCCCGAGGAGCTCGGACACCCCGGTTGTTGCTGGGGGGATCCCGGGGCGGGGTTTGGGATCCCCAGAGGAGCTGCCGGCCCAGGGGGCCCCGGCGGGCGCCCCGCTGCCCCAGGCACCGCGGGGGCTCTCGGGCTGGAGCAGCTGCCGCTGCCCACGTTGGCGTCGAAGGGAGGGA
The DNA here is from genome assembly GCF_964273445.1 of Streptopelia decaocto. Taxonomy (NCBI): domain Eukaryota; kingdom Metazoa; phylum Chordata; class Aves; order Columbiformes; family Columbidae; genus Streptopelia; species Streptopelia decaocto. The sequence continues at coordinate 98,891 of NW_028116874.1, forward strand.
AGAGGTCGCTGCAGAGGAGCGATCCGGTGAAGGTGTCGCTCCAGTCGCTGGGACTGAAGTCACTGCTGGGCCAGGTGGGTTCCGAGGGCTCCTTGTTCAGGAGGAGCGATGGCAACGCTGAGGCACCCGAGTTCAGCTCCTGAGCGCTGCCGAGCAGGGAGCCATCGAGGCCGTAGGGGAACGTCACGGCTCTCGCCTGCGCTTTCAAACCCAGCTGATCCACCAGCTCCTCCACCGCCTCCGGTTTCTTCTTGGAGCCCTTCCCACTGAGCGGGACCACCCTGATGCTCTGGCCGCCCGGGTGGCCGAGCTCCTCCAGGGCTCTGCGGGCGCTCTCCGGGCTCTCGTACTCCACCAGCGCGCAGCAGCGGCTCAGCAGCTCGGGGAAGCGCGACGCGTATTTGCGCACAGCCGAGGGCAGCTTGCGGCCCGGGCGCAGGATGCGGATGGAGGCGATGGCGCCCAAGGGGCTGAACATCCTCATGATGGTCTCCAGGAAGTTCTTCTGCAGCGGCAACAGCACGTCCTGCTCGCGGGGCAGCAGCTCCCAGGCCAGCAGCAGTTTGCTGGGGGGGATGCTGAGCAGGGACTTGGGGATGGGGACATGCCGCCTCACTTTGGTGCCCTCCTCATTCACTTCCAGCAGCTCCGAGAACCGCAGGGCGTAGAGTGTGAGCCGCCAGTCGCGCGTCAGGTATTTCACCCGTGGAAGAGACGGGGGTCACCACGTCCCCATGAGCGTCTCAGGCAGGGACCACCCTAAGCCTGCTGTCTGGGCAGGCTGCGACCCCATCAACCTGAAACCACAGCAAAGCAACGTCCCCATGCCACATGAGCATCTTTGGGGTTTGCAGGAGAACGTTCCCAATGGGCTCTGGAAATGGCAACCTGGACCTCCCCATACACCCCAGCAGAAGCAGCCAGAGGACACCCAGACACACGGACACCCTCCACATGAAGGCCGCTTCCCAGCCCCGCTGGCCGGCACCAGGGGCCACCTACCTTCTTGAAGGACGTCAGCAGTTTGATGCTGACAAAGCCCATCTTGTTCTTCTGGACGTGTTTCAGCAGGAAAGCGTCCTTGGCCAGGTTCTCATCGGAAAGGTAGAACTCCACCTGGGACACGATCCTCCGGACCAGCTGTGGGTCGGGGATGGAGCAGCTCGGTCCAACAGATCAGCCCCCAACACCTCGCTCACGTTGCAGAAGCTCCTGGCAGAGCAGCGGGGACACAGGCGTGAGCTGGTGGCCTTTGGGATGTCAGCACTGCCCAGTCTCAGCCACAAGGGCAGTAGGGACAGCAGGGACACCAGCTCTGCCCTGAACACAGGGGAACAGCAGCCCGCACCCTGCGAGGCTCCCGGTGCTGAGACCGTGGATCTAAACCCATCCCAGAGAGGAGACACGTTCCCTTGGGGACAAACACGAGGTGAGACCCCGTGCACATCCCAACAGCCACGTACCCGCTGAAGCCTTTGCCGAATCCCTCGCGGCTGAGCAGGGCGAGCGAGCGGCTCCGGGACGCACGGACGTTCAGCGCCAGGACAGAGTTTCTTTGCGCTATCAGAGAGTTGCTGCAGCTGGGCTGGGAACCAAGCCCCAGGGCCACTCCAGAGCTATGTGAAGACATTGTCCTTCATCTGGGATGGCAAACAGGAGGAGGACAGAGCTGGGACACCTCCTGACTGCAGAGCCCCCGAGCCCAGCCCAGCCATGGGGGAGCAGAAGCAGCTCATTGCTGTGTCCTTACCTGCTTGGCAGTGCTGGGAAGGGTAGAAAATCCTGATACTACATCCTAGAGACCCACAGGCAGCAAAGCCCAACCCTCCCCATCTCCAAGGTGAGGTTCCTGAAAGACAAAGTGAAAAAGAAAGGGGGAAAAAAGAAAGAAAGAAAAAGCCCTGAGCACAAGCAGGCTGCTGGTTTATAAGGGGAGCTGCCCACAAAGAGCCCAGTGGGTGCTTATGGACCCACCAGGCTCCAGGTGAGACCTGTCAGGGTTAAACAGCCCCAGCTGAGCCTGGGAGCAGCCGGGCCGGCCTGCGGTGACCCAGAGCAGGTGGAGGGGCAGGGACAGAGCTATCGGCACCCGGCACAACAGTGAACTGCTGCTGTGAAGTGAAAATCATAGAATGATTTGGGTTGAGACTTTCCCAGCTCCCCAGTGCCCCCCTGCCATGAGCAGGGACATCTTCACCAGCTCAGGTTGCTCAGAGCCCCATCCAGCCTGGCCTGGGATGTCTCAGGGATGGTTCACCCACCACCTCTTGCTCAGGGTCAGGAGGTGCTGCTGAGCCCCCCAGGGGGAAATAACCCCCTTGTTTGGGCCCTGAGACTTGGCATCTGAAGGAAGAGGCTCAGGCTGGTCCAGCCACCCCTGCACGACTGGGCACAATGCAGAGGGAGAGCGAAAAAGGGTGCAGAGGGAGAGGCTGAGGCTACACCTTCCCCCTCCTGAGGTCTACCAGCAGGAAGGACCCGTCGCTGGTCACGTCCCTGTGTCCTGCTCCCATCCTCCACAATCAGTCTGGAAGCAATATTACAAGATGCTTCTTGCAGCCCCATCTCCCACTCCATGGATTCTGGTCTCACCCCCAAAAACAGCCGCCGTTTTGCAGTGAATGCACCTCCCTGCACGCACCGGATCCCGGCCAAAACCGCTTCAATCAGACCAGACCCTGCATCTCCCCCCAGTGCTGCAGCATCCGCCCGACACCTTTTAGTGACTAAAGAAGAAATGGGACCTCAACAATCCTTGAACAGGCCTGAGCATTTGATACCCGTTTCTTGCTATTCAGGTTTAGCCGGGAATTTGGTCCATTGGATGGGCTGTCCTCCTCCCACAGTGCTGCACAGCTCCAGGGCATCTCGCTCGTGCATCCGTGGGAAGCCTTTTCTGACTTAGTGCTCCCTGCATATATATTTCATCCTTTCCTGCAATCAACCTTTCCTTTTTCCTGGCTTGGCCTTTCCCAGCAAGTTCTTGAGGATTGGCTTCCTCCAAACTGCTTGAGTGCTGTGAAGGAGGATGAAGGGACAGCTCTGGTGACCCAAGCGCTGTACTCACCACCAACAATCATCCAGCACCGCAACACAGGTTTCACAGCTCCTCGTGTCCAACCCTGGTGTGACCTGATTACAGCAGGGGGTGAAAAAGCTCAAGCAGCCAACAAGAGAACTGGAGAACAGAATCACAGAATCATATTGGTTGGCAGAGACACTCAAGATCATCGAGTCCAACCATAACCCAGTCCTGGCACTGCCCCATGTCCTGAGAACCTCATGTCCATCTGTCCAGCCCTCCAGGGATGGTGATTCCAGCACTGCCCTGGGCAGCCTGTTCCAATGCCCCACAGCCCCTTGGGGAAGAAATTGGCCTCCTTAGAATTACAGCTGGCGAGAGGGCTCAAGGACAGCAAAAAGAATGTTTTCAAATACATAGCAGATAAAACTAATACCAGAGGCAATGTAGGCCCACTGATGAATGGGGTGGGTGCCCTGGTGGCAAAAGATACAGAGAAGGCAGAATTACTGAATGCCTTCTTTGTCTCTGTCTGCTCTGCTGGAGGCTGTCCTGGGGAGCCCCGTACCCCTGAGACCCCAGATGAAGCCAGGTCAATGGAGGAGTTTGCTTTAGTCGATGAGGACTGGGTTAGGGAGCAATTAAATAGTCTGGACATTCATAAATCCATGGGTCCAGATGGGATGCACCCGTGGGTGCTGAGGGAGCTGGCTGAGGTCATTGCTGGACCGCTCTCCATCATCTTTGCCAAGTCTTGGGAAACGGGAGAGGTGCCCGACGATTGGAGGAAAGCAAATGTCACTCCAGTCTTCAAAAAGGGCAAGAAGGAGGACCCGGGTAATTATAGACCGGTCAGCCTCACCTCTGTCCCTGGGAAAGTAATGGAACAGCTTGTCCTTGGTGCCATCTCAAGGCATATCAAGGATAAGAGGGTTATTAGGGGCAGTCAGCATGGCTTTACCAAGGGTAGGTCATGCTTGACCAACCTCATAGCCTTTTATGAGAATGTAACAAGGTGGATGGATGATGGCAGAGCGGTGGATGTGGTCTACCTTGACTTCAGTAAAGCCTTTGACACAGTCTCCCACAGCATCCTCACAGCTGAGTTGAGGAGGTGTGGTCTAGACAATAGAGTAGTGAGGTGGGTTGCAAACTGGCTTAAGGAGAGAAGCCAGAGAGTGGTAGTCAATGGTGCGGAGTCTAGTTGGAGGCCAGTATCTAGTGGAGTGCCTCAGGGGTCAGTGCTGGGGCCAATATTATTCAATATATTCATTAACGATTTAGATGAGGGAATTGAGTGTACTATCAGCAAGTTTGCTGATGACACTAAGCTGGGAGGAGTGGCTGACATGCCGGAGGGCTGTGCTGCCATCCAGCGGGACCTGGACAGGCTGGAGAGTTGGGCGGGGAATAACCTGATGAAATTTAACAAGGGCAAGTGTAGAGTCCTGCATCTGGGCAGGAACAACCCCAGGTTCCGGTATAGGTTGGGAAATTACATATTAGAGAGCAGTGTAGGGGAAAGGGACCTGGGGGTCCTGGTGGACAACAGGATGACCATGAGCCAGCACTGGGCCCTTGTGGCCAGGAAGGCCAATGGCATCCTGGGGTGTATTAGAAGCGGGGTGGTTAGTAGATTGAGAGAGGTCCTCCTTCCCCTCTACTCCGCCCTGGTGAGACCACATCTGGAATATTGTGTCCAGTTCTGGGCCCCTCAGTTCAAGAAGGACAGGGAACTGCTGGAGAGGGTCCAGCGTAGGGCAACGAAGATGATTAAGGGAGTGGAGCACCTCCCTTATGAAGAAAGGCTGAGGGAGCTGGGGCTCTTTAGTTTGGAGAAGAGGAGACTAAGGGGGGACCTTATTAATGTTTATAAATATATAAAGGGTGAGTGCCATGGGGATGGAGCCAGGCTCTTCTGGGTGGCAAACAATGATAGGACAAGGGGTAATGGGATCAAGCTGGAACACAAGAGGTTCCACTTAGATTTGAGAAGAAACTTCTTCTCAGTAAGGGTGACAGACACTGGAACAGGCTGCACAGGGGGGTTGTGGAGTCTCCTTCTCTGGAGACATTCAAAACCCGCCTGGACATGTTCCTGTGCGACCTCACCTGGACGTTCCTGCTCCAGCAGGGGATTGGACTAGATGATCTTTTGAGGTCCCTTCCAATCCCAAACATACTGTGATACTGTGATACTGTGTAACACCCAGCTGCTGCTGCTCCACCTGGAGTGCAGAGCCTCCAGGGACTAGAGCCTGTGGGAGAGGGGCAAACAGCTGAGCTTTGGAGGAAAAAAAGTCAGGCAAGTGCAGAAGGACACACAGTGCAGCTGTTCCTGGGCCCCACAGCTGGGCTAGGGGAAGCAGAGCACACCTACGACCTCCAGTCTCTAGGGCAAGGGACCCTGGATGGGCTGTACAGAGAAAATTCTTATCAGCTGTGAAGAAAAACAAGTGAAACTAATTCAGAGAATCCATGAAAGAGCTCAGCACCCTGCCATGCAGCAGTCCCTAAGGGAAGGGGCTGCTGGCAGCCCCGAGCTGTGTGGTGGTCCAGAGAATGAGAGACACAAGGCTTGTGATTGCTCCTGGCAAGTTATTGACATGGCTGTGAAAGGAGAGACCAAGGGCAGTGGGAATGCCCTGATGGTGGGATGAAACGAAAGCCAAGATTATGCATTGCCGGGACGGACTCACTAACAGGGTACAGTGCTGCACTTGCTGCCGTTGATGGAAGAGCACCAGCACCGTGGAGGCGAGGGACTTAAAAATGGAGGGGCAATTGGCTCATGGAGGTGTTCCGAAACACCCCCGCAATGGGGAGGTTCCTTGTGAGACGAAGGGGATGCCGTACGGTGCAGGTCAACCAGGCCAAGTCGGCAGTAGATCGCAAATGTTCCAAGTCCTTGACTGGAATTGGAGACAGGCGGGTGGGAAGGGAGCCTGAGGGGGATCCAGCCAAACCGCCGGCTTGCGGCAGCACCAGCCCAGGGCTTCCCGCAACCAATGCCGGGACACCCCGAGGACAGAGATTTCCTGCAGCCTTCTTTGTCCCGAGGTGGAGCAGGAACAGATGAGCACAGGGGAAAACTGTCATTTTTTTAATTGGCTTTAATGATTTCTAAAAACAATCCAAGGCCGAGCAGAGGCTGGCAGCACCATGTCCTCAGGGCAGGTGAATCCCGCGGTCACTGTCCATGCACCCATCCCTGGCGTGGACGCTGCGCAGGCACCCGCGTGGCGCTGGCAGCCGGGCTCTACTCCTCTTGCTGTCCCGCGGTGCAGCTGCAGCGGAAAGCCCTGCGCAGAGCCCGCAGCGCCCTCCGGAACCGGGAAGGCCGTCGCCGTGGAGCTGGGCCCTGCGCTGGGCAGGCCATGTCTGTGCTGGTCTCTCCTCCATGCTCTGCAGACATTGGAGAAACTGTGTTCTCTTCTTCGTCCTTTGCAGCTGGGACGAGAGGGGCTGTGCTGGCCTGTCCCTCATTGTCTCCTGCCAAACGAGCCTCAGTGGCTTCAAGTCCTGCAGGTGCTGGTGCTGCCACTGGAACATCCACGCATTGGGCCAGGTCCCGCTGTTCCACCGCTTGCTGGCCAGGTCCCTGGATCTCAGCCTCAGCCCTGTGCACGGCCTCACTGATGATGTGCTCCACAATGTCTAACAGGTCCACATCGTCCTCTGCAGGGCTCTGCTGGACAGGTTCCAGGCGCTCTGCCTCTGCTGCCGCCTCCGTGTCTGTGCAGCTGGGCAAGCCAGACCGCTCCTGGGGACCTGCAGGGGTGTCCTGGAGGTGCTCCTGGAACAAGGGGTTGATCCAGATGCTGGGGATGAAGATGTCTCCGCCTTCGCACCCCTCTTTGTTGTTCTCATCCTCCACATCCATGCGCTGGGCCAGGTCCTGCTGTTCCTGCGGTTCCTGGCCAGCTCCCATGATCTCAGCCACAGCCCTGCGCAAGCTCTCCTTGAAGATGCGCTGGGCTGTGTCCCACAGAGCTGCGTCGTAGGCTGTGGGGCCCTGTGGGGCAGGTGCTGGGCACTCTGCCTCTGCTGCTGCCTCGGTGTTGGTGCTGCGAGGCCAGCCAGACCCCTCCTGGGGACCTTCACGGTGGTCCTGGACGCGCTCCCGCACCGAGGTGGTGACCGAGGTGCTCTGGATGCTGTGCTGGCCCAGGCTGTGTCTGACCTCCGAGCAGGAGGAGGAGCAGGACACAGGGGATGGAGGTGGCAGTCCCGGCACTGCAGCAGCTGCTTGCGGCCCCGTCCAACCACCGGCCTTTCCCTCCTGCCCTGTCCCGTCCCTCCCCTGTGGCCTGTGGAGCAAGGGGGGAAGCCCCAAGGGCTGGGAGTGGGCGCTCGCCTCCTCGTCGATGGGCATCTTGGGTCTCGTCTACCAAAGAGCTGCAACGGGCACCCAGGGGAGATGCTGCCTCCTGAGAAGCTGCTGCTCCTGAGAAGCTGCTCTCCTGGGAGTGAGCACCCCAGGGCTCTCGCTCCTTAAATACCCCCACGGTCAGGGCGGGGACCCCCGTGTCACAATGGCCTCTGGCTATGACAACCCCATGTCACAATGGCCTCTGGCTATGACGAGGTGCCCACATCACAGAGCCCGGCGGTCGCCACGGAGACACCCACCTGCGGGCCCGGCTGGGACTGCCTGTGCGCGGCGTGGGGCAGCCCCTGCTTGAAGGAGGAGGGAGCAGAGAATGGCGAGGGAAGCTGTCCCCAGCACACAGGACCCCGTCCCCCAGAGCTTTGCTCAGATGCTGCTGCCTGCTCCGCTGCACCTGCAAGAATCCGCATTCAGAGCTTGTTTGCAGTACAAACCAAGGGCCACTCTACAGCCTCACCACACTGATTCTTTGTTTTCAGCACGATCGTCATGAGTTTTCTTAAGTAGGTATGAGCCTCCTTTCAAGAAGAAGGCTGAAGCCACATCCACAAAACCACACAGTCCGTTTTCAGCAATAGAATCTACCGTTTCCCCCTTTAGTGACAACCAGGGTTCTCCCAAGGTGCGCTTTTACAGTACTTGTGAGCTGTTCACTGACTCACTTGCTAAAGGAGGTGGCCTCATCCAACTCCCAGTTTCATCCTGCCAGCTCTCCAATGCATTGCCTCTGCCACCTTCCTTCTACCGGGCCCAAAGTGCATTCTACTGCCTGGTTAGGGAGATGCACGTGCCACCGGTCCCAAAGCATCGCTCTGGGGACCCATCATAGCTGGCCATTTCCTCTCAGCTGCTGCACCAGCCAAACCTTTCTGGAACAGCAAACTCTCAGAATCTGCTCCAGGTCTGTAAGAGTCGGTCCAAAACCAGGATCTGCCTGAACATCGCCATCCAGCACAGACTGACAGTGACTTAGACAGAGGCCTGAGGAGAAGCATTGTGTTGCACAGGGGTCTCCAGCCGGGAAGGCTGCTGCTAACAATGGCTGCTGTGTGGAGTTTGCCTGCTGCTTCAGCCAAGCTAGCCCCCACCTCCTAAAAGGGATTGTTAGATGGGTCTCTCTGACCCAGGGACGATCGCTGCCGTCCAGAAGATGGACTCTTACCTGCAGCCTCAGTCACACCTTGTCCCTCACCCGCTCCCTCGAACAAAGGACAACAAAAAAGAGCATGCCCAGAAGCTGGCCAAGGGTCCTGAGGTCACCCAATGGACCAGAGAGATAGCCCTGAGTGCAGGCCACGCAGGCGCAGACAAGCGCTGGCAAGAGAGGCAAAGACTTTTCGAGCCTGCACAGTTAAGCCCGGATTGAGAAACAAAGGTGGAGATTGGCCTGAAACAATGGGAGCGAGGGGGGGTGAAGAAGTATAAAGATGGTTCCTGACTGGACGTCATTGAGATCTCCCCACCAGAGGATCCCAAACCACCATGGAGGACCGGCAGGACTCCACGGGACTGGACCCCAGAGGGACGGACACCTTTGGAACTCATCTGCTGGTAAACCAGTCCTCATTCCCCTCTTTTCCTTCTTCTTTCCCTGTTTCTTTTTCCTTTCCTGTTTTCTTACTCTCTCGCTATCGCGTGCCGCTTTACGGGCAAAATAATAAAGTATCACTGTTTGATTGCATTCTAAGCCCTTGGCGTTTCAGATGCCTTAATTTTGTGCCTCGAGAAGAACGTAAATGAACCATCACGAGTCCATCGCTGAGTGGACCCTAACAAGGTCCTTGCAAGCTCTCAATCTCCTTTTGCTCCCCTAGCACACTTCTTCCCCCCTCCATGCAGTTTGGTTTCAGCCTAGGGAGCAGACAAATCCTTGGAAAAAGTAGGCATTCTTTTCATGTCCTATGTCAGCACAGGAAAAGAAGAAAATCCCAAAGTCTCAACGTCTACACCACCCTAAGTGGAAGGCCAACGTGTCCCCACCATCCCCCAGCATGATGTGCCACTAGTTCATACACGACTCAGTGATTTTGGGAGAGGTAGAAGAAAGCATGCACCAAAAATTAGAAAGAAAGTCTGAAAGCTTAAGATGAAACAGCACTTCTAAAGAAGGAGATGATTGGAAGCCGCTCTGACCTGCACTGCTAACGACTTGTCCTGTTGTTTTTTAAAACAAGTTACTCTTTTAGTGAATTTGCCTGTCAGCTAAAGCTTTCATACTAGCTGCATTTTCCTGGAGCACCAGACACATGTTTTGGTAAATATAGCAATGGAATGCAAACTTATTGATAAGCACGGATGGACATCTCGCAAGAGTGGCGACGAGAAACCGGTGACCAAGAAACTGACCAACTGTGTATAACATTCCACTCACATGAATACTTCATATAAAAGTGGGAAATCACGAGGATCTCGTCCCTTTTTTTGCCTTTTCCCTTCTGCTTATGACCGACATTAGGAGAGGACCTTGCAAGTCGTCCCTGCGAACTGAGGCCAGTGACAGACTGAATCCAGCTCCGGTTGGCTGCAGAGTCCAGTCCAGGACATGGGGTGCCGGCTCTGCAGTTGCTGAGACTTTCAAGATTGGTTTTGTATATTTTCAATTATTTTCTCTATTCTTATTAGTAGCATTAGTAAAACATTGTTCATTTTTCCAACTCTCTTCTCCCTGTCCTTCTTTCCCTCCCGATCGCCTGTGCTGAGTGGGAAAAGTGGAGAGGGAGGGGCACAAGGGGGAAGTGCGTGGGGGAGAGGAGTTTAACAATACATCTGCCAGGGTTTTATTGTCACCCCGCAATCTTAACCCTCGACACAACTAAAGCACAACCAACCTACAAGTTTCTTGCACATCTCGTCCCAACGCACACAGAGCATCTCCATCTCTTTTTCATCATTTTAAATGGGCAGATGGATTTTTCCACAAGAATATCCCCAATCTAAGCAAGACTCACTGTTCAGCACACCAGTCCTGCACTGACCTTGCCGCCAATAGGCATCCTGTAGAAGATGGTCCATACTACGATTCCTGCCACGACTTTATCCCTGAGGTAGAAAATGGCACCATCGCCATGCCCTTCTCTTTGCTTTGGAACTTGAGGCACTGGGCGAAAACTTGGAGGAATGTCAATTTCTGATGCTTCTGCTTCAGTCTCTTGATCGAAGGGACCTTGTCCCTCTAGCAAAGAGATGTCCAAACATCCAGTGCAGAAGAGAAGCAGCAGCTCTTTGCCGGTGATGTTGAGAGCGGACTAAAGAGCAGGGCCCTGGAAGAGACGGAGGTGTTGTTCTTTTCTTTGCATCCAGCAAACGTTTCAATAAGACGAGAACGAAACCATCCTGACATGAAGCACAGCGCTGGCCATTCCCGACTTCCATCGCCAAAAGCAAAAGGCAGAACAGCCTGCTTCTTTAAGGCAGCATAGACAAAATAAAGACGCTTGGAACCACAGCAGCTCTTCTGTGCAAAACCTGATCATTTGATTGCTATGGAGGAAATTCAGCCTCCCTGGGAAAAGAAGTTTGAATTTTGGGAGATGAGTTACCCAAGGCCTTCTTGGAGGAACGTTACGTTTGAATCCCATTGGACTATCCAAACCAGCCTTTAAAGCTTGGTGTAGGAAAGAAGCAAACAGATTGATGTCTCCTGGAGCTCTGCAGCGTGATCAGACCAACTCTCTGGGCACTATCCAGCGAGACACGTAAACCTTCACGCACGGACACAGCTCCCGAGCACGACTCCAGCCCTCCCTGATTGCTCCCTTGCACTTTTCAGCATGGCTTTTGCTGTTAATTTAGCAAGAACTCCTCCTGTTGGCAAATTACTGTTGGTAAACTACTGTCAACAAGTCCAATGGCTTAGTAGCCTACATTGGGACCCAGATTGCTCCGAGGAAGGAAGGGTTGATTTCAGAGAGAACATATAATACAGATTCAAGAGAAGTACACATTGCTGTGTCAACACCTTGAACTGGGCACCTGCTGAATTGGAGCTGGGAGGCTTAGAGGAGTCAACGCAGCTGTGATTTGGGGCCCAGCAAGTCCCGTGTGCCAAAAGTGTTCCAAATCATGCCGAGGAAACAGATGCTTCCCACAAAACGATATGGGCATCTCTAGATGTACATCACTTGTGGAGAGTTTTGGGCCATATGCTGTGAACAAGCCAGGGCTTGAGGTGGCTGGGGTGCACTAGGACCATGCGGAAGTAAACAGAAGCTGGTCTGCCCTCGACCCAGGCTGCAGGAGAGTGCCCTCGTCGTCGCTGCGCATGTGGACAGTGCCCTGCAGCCAATCACCATCATGGTGAGGGAAGAGTGACTGCAAGTGTAACCAATTGTAGCCCATGCTTGCCGCATGGCCTTTTGGGTATAGAGTATATAAGGTTGGGAAAAACGTGGTCTCGGGGACATTGATATTCAGTGTTGTTAAGAGCTTATTAAAGAGTATTGATGGTAAATGCATATTGAATTAGATTCATTACTCTCGCCGGCCCGCCCGTCGTGCTCAAAGAGGTCCTGCCGGCAATCTTGCATTCTCCACGTCGTCTCACGGCAAATGGTAGCAGGCCCTGAGTGCCGCCCTCCGCCTACAGCTCCACCTCTGCCCTGCCCCGAGCCAGACACGCCCCCCTCTAAGACCATCGGTCAGCCGGGCGGGGCGCGGCCGGGCCGTCGGGGCCGGGGCCGCCCCACGACGTGCCTCCACAAACACCTGTGGAAGTTTCTTGTGAGCCTCCTTCTACATCATTGCGCTCACCCCAAGTAGTAGAGCAGTTACTGCAAGAGATTACCAGTAAGCTTGAACAACTTGACCTGCGAATGTCAGATGTAGAGAAAAATAAGAGACAAATAGAGTTTCAAAAACCAGCTTGCCTTCCTCAAACAATGCAACCAAGAGTACCTATAGATTCTACTGACCAACCACAGCCCCGACCTGGCAGATGGTCAGGGGTCATCAAAGATGCCATCCTAGAAGGTTATTGGTCTCCAGCAAAATTAGCCCTACCAGTAATTCAGAATATGAACACCCAGACAGCGGTATGGGAACCACATGAATGGAAAATTCTACAGCAAGCAAAACAAACAATCACCAACTATGGCATACGTTCAGAAGCGACCAGACAAATACTTCATTGGATTTTTACTGCTGACTTATTGTGTCCCATGGACTGCCAAAATTTAATGCGCTTATTACTAACTCCGGCACAATTCCTCCTGTGGGAATCGGCCTGGTATCAACGAGTGCAGCAAGAAACAACCAAACACATGAGTCCAAATGACCCATTAACCAATGTGGTACCCGACGCCTATACGGGTCGTGGACAGTATGCTACAATAGAAGTCCAACTGCGATTTGGTGCTGAAGTTCACCGAAAAGCTGCACAACTTGCCCTAGATGCTTTCTTAACCTTACCAGGACCCTTAGCTCCCTCATTCAGCGGAATACGCCAAGGAACTACAGAAAATTTCTCGCATTTTATTGACCGGCTACATGAAGGAGTAATGCAAAACCCGGACTTGTCAGAAGAAATGAAAAATCAAATGTTTCGGTTGCTAGCTTTTGATAATGCAAATTTAAAGACTAAACAAATATTAGCAACTCTGCCACCAGGATCTTCAGTAGAACAAATGCTAACGCGAGTAGCCAGATCAGAAGAACACCAAAGTGCGGAAGTGATGGCTGCCGCTTTTGAAGGGGTCATGCAGAGATCTCTTCGACAAGTTAGCCAGCAAGTCTCATCTACAATACAACCAGTTGTAGCAGCAGTTCAGCGATCTAAAAATAAATTATATAAACCATCATACAATTCTTGTTATCGCTGTGGAAGTAAAGAACATGTCCGAACGAATTGCACTGCAGCAGTTTGGTGTGACAAATGCCAGTCTAACAATCATGCTACAAAGACTTGCCGGAGATCGGGAAACGGTCAAGTGAGCGCGAACGGAGTGCGCGCGAGGACACAAAGAACATCTCCGAACCTGTATTACAATCAGCGACCAACCGTGAAACAGGTTTCTTTCACCTCAACAAGCCAAGCACCACAGGAAGCCTCGGAGTTGATGTGGAGACAGCAGTAGATATAACATTGACCAGTACTGCAGTTCATAGAATACCAACAAATGCTAAAGGACCTTTATTTCGACAAGGTAGTCTCATTGGAGGCCTATTGATTGGCCGTTCTTCTGCTAGTATCAAGGGTCTTACAGTAATACCAGGGATAGTTGATGCAGATTTTACAGGAACTGTTCAAATCCTGGCCTACACTCTGCATCCGCCAATTTTTATTCCTTCTGGGAGTAAAATAGCTCAGGTAGTAGCATTGGAAAACTGCCTACCAACACTTCCAGGAGTCCCTCCAGAATCCTCAATAGAAAGGCGTGATAAAGGATTTGGATCGACAGGTCCTGCAGTTTGCTTCACCTCATCAATGACTCAGCGTCCCATGTTACGTGTACAACTATTTCGATCTGATTCTACTGTTGTTGTAGATGTAAATGCAATGCTTGATACTGGAGCTGATGTCTCCATCATTAGTCAATTCAAATGGCCACGAAAATGGAAACTTCAAAAATCAATCTCTTCCACTGTAGCTGGAGTAGGGGGTCAAACTATTCCAAATATAAGTGTTGATCCCATTTCCATTAATTTCCCTGAAGGTCAATGTGTAACCCTTAGGGTGTATGTAATGGAATTGCCAAGCAGCCTTGAGGCGCTTATTGGACGTGACGTCTTGGGGCAACTTGGTGCCGTGTTAACTACTTCACCTTTTCATTAGTGCTCACTGGAAAGCAGTCGCCCAACCCTCCATTGACCTGGTTAACAGATAGCCCAGTTTGGGTTGACCAGTGGCCATTAACGCAAGAGCGACTGCAAAAGGCACATGAATTAGTAGAAGAGCAATTAGTTGCAGGCCATATCAAGCCTTCTACTAGTCCATGGAATACCCCGATTTTTGTCATACCAAAAAAGAGTGGAAAGTGGCGATTATTACATGACTTGCGAAAGGTAAATGATCAAATGCAAGCCATGGGTGCATTACAGCCTGGATTACCATCACCTGTAATGTTACCAGAAAATTGGCATATTCTAATTGTGGATTTAAAGGATTGTTTCTTTACCATTCCTTTACATGAACAAGATACACAGCGTTTTGCATTTACACTGCCTTCTGTAAACAAAGCGGAACCAGCTAAAAGGTATGAGTGGGTAGTGCTACCGCAAGGTATGAAAAATTCTCCTGTACTGTGCCAAATGTATGTTGCATGGGCACTTCAACCTATTCGTGCATCATGGAAACAAACAATTATTTATCATTATATGGATGATATTCTGTTCTGTCAACAAGCTGAGTTCACAGAAAGTTCCATAGTCCAAATTACAATCAAACTCAAAGAAAAGGGATTGGTCATAGCTCCAGAGAAAGTTCAAAGGTCCACACCTTGGAAATACCTTGGTTGGTCCATTTGTGATGCACAGATTCGTCCACAAAAAATCGAATTACATACTGATTTACAGACATTAAATGATGTACAAAAATTGTTAGGGGACATACAATGGATTAGAAATTACGTAGGCATTACTAACAATGATATAGCACCTCTTACTTCACTTCTGAAAGGAGGTGATCCAGCTAAGAAAATAAGCTTAGAGTCCGTGCATCTCAAATGTCTTTCTGATATTATACAAAAGGTACAGACAAATTGGTCTAGCCGAAGACTTTCTGATCAACCAATTTCTCTTCTTATTAGCAATCTAGAACATCCATGTGCAATCATCTGCCAGTGGCAAAACAAAGACGGGGAATTCCCCATAGATCTTGCTACCGATTCTTCCTTTTGTGCCACTGTCAGATTGAAAACAGAAAATGATTTACGATTATTAGAATGGGTTTTTCTTAGTGTCCAACCAAAATTCAGCATTCAGACAAGACCAGAAGCAGTTGGAGAATTGATTCGAAAAGGAAGATCTCGAATATTAGACATTAGCGGTCAGGAACCAGATGACATCAGTATTCCAGTAAATGGAGCTGATTTAGAATGGTGGCTGAGAAATTCGGTGCCTATTCAGAATGCATTATTAGGATTTATAGGCAAGGTACATTCACGACAACCAAAAGGGAAGCTATGGCAATTCCTTAGAACAAATCAGTGGTTAGAGAGAAGCAAAGTAAAAGCAAAACCTGTTGAAGGGCTTACAGTATATACAGATGCAGGAAAATGAAGACACCAGGCAGCATGTGTCTGGCAAGAGAATAGTCAGTGGAAACAGCATTGAATTGAAGGTTCAAAAGAGGATTCATTGCAGACTTTAGAGCTCACGGCAGTAATAGGGGCCTTAAATAATTGGCTGAAATCTGCTTTAAATGTTGTCACAGATTCTTTGTATGTAGCAGGTGTAATACCCAGAATGGAAAATGCTCTGCTAAGACAATCGAATAATCCTCGATTAGGAAAATTGTTTGTACAGTTGAGAGCTATTTTAAATCAAAGAAAAGAACCCTGCTGTGTGATTCACATTCGTAGTCATCAATGGAATCTTGGTCTAGGTGAAGGAAATCAAATTGCAGATAGTTTAGTAAGTTCAGTACAGCACATGCCTCCAACAGATAAATTCCAACAAGCGAGACAAAGTCATGAGAGCTTTCATCAAAATGCCAGAGGTCTGCAAAGACAATTTGATTTAACTTTAAATGAAGCAAGAAGTATTGTACAGGCATGTCCTCAGTGTGGAGGCCAGATGTTAGGTATAGGAATCGGTGTCAATCCTCGAGGTTTAAAAGCCTTAGAAGTATGGCAAATGGATGTGACACATGTGCCAGAATTCGGAAGACTTAAATATGTGCATGTCACAATTGATACTTTTTCAAAAATGATATGGGCTACTGCTTTACCAGGGGAAAAAGCACAACATGTATGTAAACATCTCACAGCTTGCTTTGCTGTAATGGGTGTCCCAGAAAAGATTAAGACAGACAATGGCCCTGCCTATGTTAGCCAGAAAGTTAGAACTTTTCTGATGAAATGGGGAGTGAAACATGTTACAGGTATACCTCATTCTCCAACGGGCCAAGGAATCATCGAGAGGGCACATCAAATGATTAAGGGGTATTTGAACAAACAGAAGCAGGAAGAGTTAGATTGTCAACAGCGTTTAGCAAAGGTGGTGTTTACCTTGAATCATTTATGTTTAACTGGAGACCATGAGGAACCTCCTGTGATCATTCATCATTATCAGATCAGACTAGGAAGGAAGAACACTTTACCGGAATTCATGGTGAGATATCGTGATCCCACCACTGGAATGTGGAAGGGACCAGTACCTGTTATTTTTAATGGCAGAGGGTATATGTGTCTCTCCACAGATCAAGGTCCATTGTGGGTTCCAAGCCGAGCAGTAAAGCCGGAGTTGAAACAAATTCAACCGAATCAACTCCCTGCAACAGAACCTTCGGAGGACACAGAGTGAGGTGTAACCTTTGCATTAATTTAGCTGTGACATGTATGTGTAATATAGTTATATAAGTAGGCCTTTAAACACCACTACCTTCTGAGTAAGTTTATCAACACCCAGCACATTGTTTGTTACATGTTAAGTAGGAGTACCTTTAAACCAAAGTTCTTGGTATTTGTTTAATCAATCCATTGCGATATTTAAACGGCAGTGGAATACCTCAAGTTTACTAAGAAGAAAAATATTAGCACATGGTTTGACAACCATGATAATTGCTATGATCGCCTTCCCATAGGGCCAGAGCCACAGGAAATCATACTGATTCATTCTTTGAACACCTCTTATTGTATTTTTATAAAAAGGAAAAAGAAAGAAGTAGGATTTTTTGGTTTACAAGGTTTAAAAATTTGGCTTGGCCTAGGGGGGTGGATTAAGAGTTTATTGCAAAGTACATTGTTTATCTTGATTGTTGTTGTAATTGATACGTTATGTATAAGTTGTTTTCTATATCACGTATCGAAGAGGAATTAGAACGCACAGCTAATCAAGCCTGGCTTGTTAAAAAAAAAAAAAAAAAAAAAAAAAAAAAAAAAGGAGGAATTTGTGGAGAGTTTTTGGGTTGGGCCATATGGTGTGAACAAGCCAGGGTTGGGGTGGCTGGGGTGCACTAGGACCCTGCGGAAGCCAACAGCAGCTGCTCTGCCCTGCCCAGGCTGCAGGAGGCGCCGTCGCTGCGCATGTGGACAGTGCCCTGCAGCCAATCACCATCGTGGGGGGGAAGAGTGACTGCAAGTCTAACCAATCGTAGCCCGTGCTTGCCGCATGGCCTTTTGGTATAGCATATATAAGGGCTGGAAAAACGTGGTCTCGGGGACATTGATATTCAGTGTTGTTAAGAGCTATTAAAGGGTATTGATGGTAAATTCATATTGAATTAGACTCATTACTCTCGCCGGCCCGCCCGTCGTGCTCAGAGAGCTCCTGCCGGCAATTCTGCATTCTCCACGTCGTCTCACAACAAGGATGATGTGTCTGCCATGCTGTATCTGGGATGCTGTATCTGGGATGGTGTATCTGGGATGGTGTATCTAGGATGCTGTATCTGGGATGCTGTATCTAGGATGCTGTATCTGGGATGCTGTATCTAGGATGCTGTATCTGGGATGCTGTATCTAGGATGGTGTATCTGGGATGCTGTATCTAGGATGCTGTACCTGGGATACTCTATTTGGGATAATCTATCTGGGATGCTGTATCAGGGATGCTGTATCTAGGATGGTGTATCTGGGTTGCTGTATCTTAGATGCGGTATCTAGGATTCTATATCTTGGATGCTGTATCTGGGATGCTCTACTTGGGATACTCTATCTGGGATGCTGTATCTGGGATGCTGTATTTGGGATGCTGTATGTGGGATACTATATCTGGGACACTTTATCTAGGACACTGTATCTAGGATGCTCTGTCTGGGATGCTGTATCTGGGATGCTGTATCTGGGATGTTGTATCTGGGATGTTGTATCTCGGATACTGTATCTAGGATGCTGTATCTTGGATGCTGTATCTAAGATGCTGTGTCTAGGATGCTGTATCTCGGATGATGGATCTGGATGCTGCATCTAGGATGCTGTGTATGGGATGCTGTATCTTAGTTACTGTATGTAGGACGCTGTATCTGGGATGCTGTATCTAGGATGGTGTATCTGAGATGCTGTGTCTGGGATGTTCTATTTGGGATACTCTATGTGGGATGCTGTATCTCGGATGCTGCATCTGGGATGCTGTATCTAATACGCTGAATCTGGACGCGGTATGAAGGATGCTGTATCTAGGTTGCTGTATCTGGGATGCTATATCTAGGATGCTGTATCAAGGATGCTCTACGTGGGATGCAGTATCTGCGATACCGTATCTGGGATACTGTATGTAGGATACTTTATCTAGACTGCTGTATCTGGGACACTGTATCTGGGATGCTGTATCTAAGATACTTTATCTAGGATGCTTTATCTGGGATGCCGTATCTAGGATGCTGTATCAAGGATGCTGTACGTGGGATACTGTATCTGGGATGCTGTATCTGGGATGCTGTATCGTTGATGCTGTATCTAAGGTGCTCTATGTAGGATGCTGTACCTAGTATGCTGTATCTGGGATGCTGTATCTGGGATGCTCTATGTAGGATGATGTACCTAGTATGCTGTATCTGGGATGCTGTATCTGGGATGCTCTATGTAGGATGATGTACCTAGTATGCTGTATCTGGGATGCTGTATCTCAGGTGCTGCATCGGGGATACTTTATCTAGTTTGCTGAATCTGGGATGCTGTATCTAGGATGCTGTATGTGCGATACTGTATCTGGGATGCTGTATCTAGTATGCTGTATCTAGGATTCTGTATCTGGGATGCTGTATCTGGGATACTGTATCTTGGACGCTGTATCTGGATGGACTCATTATGTATGTTGGGATGGGCTCGTTATGTATGTTGGGATGGGCTCGTTATGTATGTTGGGATGGACTCATTATGTATGTTGGGATGGACTCATTATGTATGTTGGGATGGACTCATTATGTATGTTGGGATGGGCTCATTATGCATGTTGGGATGGACTCATCATGTATGTTGGGATGGGCTCATTCTGTATGTTGGGATGGACTCATTATGCATGTTGGGATGGACTCATTACGTATGTTGGGATGGGCTCATTATGTTCCCTCCAAAATGTGGGAAATCCCAGGGAAACTTTGGAAATTCTCACGACATGTTCAAATCCCCGACAAATCCCCATCCGGGCCCCATAGATTTGACCGAGGAGGGACCCAGGCGTCCGGGACCCATAGATTTGACCGATGAGGGACCCAGGCATTCGGGTCCCATATATTTGAATGAGGAGGGACCCAGGCATCCAGGCCCCATAGATTTTACAGAGAAGGGACCCAGGCGTCCGGGCCCCATAGATTATTGCAGTAAAGAGGGACCCAGGCGTCCGGGCCCCATAGATTTGACAGAGGAGGGACCCAGGCGTCCGGGCCCCATAGATTTGATCGAGAAGGGACCCAGGCGTCCGGGCCCCATAGATTTGATAGAGAAGGGACCCAGGCGTCCGGGCCCCATAGATTTGACGGATGAGGGACCCAGGCGTCCGGGCCCCATAGATATTAGAATTAGGACGGACCCAGGTGTCCGGGCCCCATAGATTTGACCAAACAGGGACCCAGGCGTCCGGGCCCCATAGATTTGATTCAGGAGGGACCCAGGCGTCCGGGCCCCATAGATTTGACCAAGGAGGGACCCAGGCGTCCGGGCCCCATGGATTTGACTGAGGAGGGACCCAGGCGTCCGGGCCCCATAGATTTTAAAGAGAAGGGACCCAGGCGTCCGGGCCCCATAGATTTGAATGGGGAGGGACCCAGGCGTCCGGGCCCCATAGATATGAATGGGGAGGGACCCAGGCGTCCGGGCCCTGGAGATTGCACTGAGGAGGGACCCAGGCGTCCAGGACCCATAGATTTGACCGAGGAGGGACCCAGGCGTCCGGGCCCTATAGATTTGACGTATGAGGGACCCAGGCGTCCGGGCCCCATAGATTGCACTGAAAAGGGACCCAGGCGTCCGGGCCCCATAGATTTGATTGACAAGGGACCCAGGAGTCCGGGCCCCATAGATTTGACCGAGGAGGGACCCAGGCGTCCGGGCCCCATAGATTTGACATATAAGGGACCCAGGCGTCCGGGCCCCATAGAATTGACCGAAAAGGGACCCAGGTGTCCGGGCCCCATAGATTTTACAGAGAAAGGACCCAGGCGTCCGGGCCCCATAGATCTGACCGAGGAGGGACCCAGGCATCCGGGCCCTATAGATTGCACTGAGGAGGGACCCAGGCGTCCGGGCTCCATAGATTTGAACGGGGAGGGACCCAGGCGTCCGGGCCCCATAGATTTGAATGGGGAGGGACCCAGGAGTCCGGGCCCCATAGATTTGATAGAGAACGGACCCAGGCATCCGGGCCCCATAGATTTGAACGGGGAGGGACCCAGGCGTCTGGGCCCCATAGATTTTGAAATGAGGAGGGACCCAGGCGTCCGGGCCCCATAGATTGGACCGAGGAGGGACCCAGGCGTCCGGGCCCCATAGATTTGATTGACAAGGGACCCAGGCGTCCGGGCCCCATAGATTTGACCAATAAGGGACCCAGGCGTCCGGGCCCCATAGATTTGACTGAGAATGGACCCAGGCGTCCGGGCCCCATAGATTTGACCAAAGAGGGACCCAGGCGTCCGGGCCCCATAGATTTGATGGATGAGGGACCCAGGCGTCCGGGCTCCATAGATTTGACAAAAAGGGGACCCAGGCGTCCGGGTCCCATAGATTTCACGGATGAGGGACCCAGGCGTCTGGGCCCCATAGATTTCACGTATGAGGGACCCAGGCGTCCGGGCCCCATAGATTTGACCGAAGAGGGACCCAGGCGTCCGGGCCCCATAGATCTGACTAAAGAGGGACCCAGGCGTCCGGGGCCCATAGATTTGACCAAGGAGGGACCCAGGGGTCCGGGCCCCATAGATTTGACCGAGAAGGGACCCAGGCGTCCGGGCCCCATAGCTTTGAACGGGGAGGGACCCAGGTGTCCGGGCCCCATAGATTTGAATGGGGAGGGACCCAGGCGTCCGGGCCCCATAGATTTGACCAAGAAGGGACCCAGGCGTCCGGGCCCCATAGATTTGATAGAGAAGGCACCCAGGCATCCGGGCCCCATAGATTTGAACGGGGAGGGACCCAGGCGTCCGGGCCCCATAGATTTTACTGAGAATGGACCCAGGCGTCCGGGCCCCATAGATTTTACAGAGAACGGACCCAGGCGTCCGGGCCCCATTGATTTGACTGAGAAGGGACCCAGGCGTCCGGGCCCTATAGATATGACGGATGAGGGACCCAGGCGTCCGGGCCCCATAGATTGCACTGAGGAGGGACCCAGGCGTCCGGCCCCATAGATTAGAAAGAGGAGGGACCCAGGCGTCCGGGCCCCATGTTTTTGACGGAGGAGGGACCCAGGCGTCCGGGCTCCATAGATTTGACCAAGGAGGGACCCAGGCGTCCGGGCCCCATAGATTTGACTGAAAAGGGACCCAGGCATCCGGGCCCCATAGATTTGACCGAGGAGGGACCCCGGCGTCCGGGCCCCATAGATTGCACTGAGGAGGGACCCAGGCGTCCGGGATCCATAGATTTGACTGAGAAGGGACCCAGGCGTCCGGGCCCCATAGATTTGATGGATGAGGGACCCAGGCGTCCGGGCCCCATAGATTTGATTCAGGAGGGACCCAGGCGTCCGGGCCCCATAGATTGCACTGAGGAGGGACCCAGGCGTCCGGGCCCCATAGATTATTGCAGTGAGGAGGGACCCAGGCGTCCGGGCCCCATAGATTTGACCGAGGAGGGACCCAGGCATCCGGGCCCCATAGACTTGACCGAAGAGGGACCCAGGCGTCCGGGCCCCATAGATTGAACTGAGGAGTGACCCAGGCGTCCGGGCCCCATAGATTTGATAGAGAACGGACCCAGGCGTCCGGGCCCCATAGATTTGACCAAAGAGGGACCCAGGTATCCGGGCCCCATAGATTTCACTGGGGAGGGACCCAGGCGTCCGGGCCCCATAGATTTGACCAAGAAGGGACCCAGGCGTCCGGGCCCCATAGATTTGACTCAGGAGGGACCCAGGCGTCCGGGCCCCATAGATTTGATTCAGGAGGGACCCAGGCGTCCGGGCCCCATAGATTTGAACGGGGAGGGACCCAGGCGTCCGGGCCCCATAGATTTTACAGAGAAGGGACCCAGGCGTCCGGGCCCCATAGATTTCACTGGGGAGTGACCCAGGCGTCCGGGCCCCATAAATTTCACGTATGAGGGACCCAGGTGTCCGGGCCCCATAGATTTGACTGATAAGGGACCCAGGCGTCCGGGTCCCATAGATTATTGCAGTAAAGAGGGACCCAGGCGTCCGGGCCCCATAGATTTGAATGGGGAGGGACCCAGGCGTCCGGGCCCCATAGATTTTACAGAGAAGGGACCCAGGCGTCCGGGCCCCATAGATTCGACCAAGGAGGGACCCAGGCGTCCGGGCCCCATAGATTTGACCAAGGAGGGACCCAGGCGTCCGGGCCCCATAGATTTGATAGCAAAGGGACCCAGGCGTCCAGGCCCCATAGATTCGATCGAGGAGGGACCCAGGCATCCGGGCCCCATAGATTATTGCAGTGAGGAGGGACCCAGGCGTCCGGTCCCCATAGATTTGATAGAGAAGGGACCCAGGTGTCCGGGCCCCATAGATTAGACTGAGAAGGGACCCAGGCGTCCGGGTCCCATAGATTGTAATGGGGAGGGACCCAGGCGTCCGGGCCCCATAGATTTTACAGAGAAGGGACCCAGGCATCCGGGCCCCATAGATTTGACCGAGGAGGGACCCAGGCGTCCGGGCCCCATAGATTTGATATAGATGGGACCCAGGCGTCCGGGCCCCATAGATTTGATATAGATGGGACCCAGGCGTCCGGGCCCCATAGATTTGATCTGGAAGGGACCCAGGCGTCCGGGCCCCATAGATTTGATAGAGAAGGGACCCAGGCGTCCGGGCCCCATAGATTTGAATGGGGAGGGACCCAGGCGTCCGGGCCGCATAGATTTGACCAAGGAGGGACCCAGGCGTCCGGGCCCCATAGATTTGAATGGGGAGGACCCAGGCGTCCGGGCCCCATAGATTTTACAGAGAAGGGACCCAGGCGTCCGGGCCCCATAGATTTGACCGAGGAGGGACCCAGGCGTCCGGGCCCCATAGATTTGACAGAGGAGGGACCCAGGCGTCCGGGCCCCATAGATTTCACCGATGAGGGACCCAGGCATCCGGGCCCCATAGATTGCAATGGAGAGGGACCCAGGCGTCTGGGCCCCATAGATTTTAAAGAGAAGGGACCCAGGCGTCCGGGCCCCATAGATTGCACTGGGGAGGGACCCAGGCGTCCGGGCCCCATAGATTTGATTCAGGAGGGACCCAGGCGTCCGGGCCCCATAGATTATTGCACTGAGGAGGGACCCAGGCGTCCGGGCCCCATAGATTTGACCGAGGAGGCACCCAGGCGTCCGGGCCGCATAGATTTGATAGAGAAGGGACCCAGGCGTCCGGGCCCCATAGATTTGAACGGGGAGGGACCCAGGCGTCCGAGCCCCATAGATTTGACCGAGAAGGGACCCAGGCGTCCGGGCCCCATAGATTTGAATGGGGAGGGACCCAGGCGTCCGGGCCCCATAGATTTGACCGAGAAGGGACCCAGGCGTCCGGGCCCCATAGATTTAGAATGGGGAGGGACCCAGGCGTCCGGGCCCCATAGATTTGACTAAACAGGGACCCAGGTGTTCGGGCCCCATAGATTTGATAGAGGAGGGACCCAGGCGTCCGGGCCCCATAGATTTCACGTATGAGGGACCCAGGCGTCCGGGCCCCATAGATTTGACCAATAAGGGACCCAGGCGTCCGGGCCCCATAGATTTGACCATTAAGGGACCCAGGCGTTCGGCCCCATAGATTTGATAGCGAAGGGACCCAGGCGTCCGGGCCCCATAGATTTGACCAAGGAGGGACCCAGGCGTCCGGGCCCCATAGATTTGAACGGGGAGGGACCCAGGCGTCCGGGCCCCATAGATTTGACCGAGGAGGGACCCAGGCGTCCGGGCCCCATAGATTTGACCGAGGAGGGACCCAGGCGTCCGGGCCCCATTGATTACACTGGTGAGGGACCCAGGCGTCCGGGCCCCATAGATATGATATAGAAGGGACCCAGGCGTCCAGCCCCATAGATTTGACCGAGGAGGGACCCAGGAGTTCGGGCCCCATAGATTTGATGGATGAGGGACCCAGGCGTCCGGGCCCCATAGATTTGACCGAGGAGGGACCCAGGCGTCCAGGCCCCATAGATTTGATAGCGAAGGGACCCATGCGTCCGGGCCCCATAGATTTGACCGAGGAGGGACCCAGGCGTCCGGGCCCCATAGATTTGACCAATAAGGGACCCAGGCATCCGGGCCCCATAGATTTGATAGAGAAGGAACCCAGGCGTCCGAGCCTCATAGATTTGATGGATGAGGGACCCAGGCGTCCGGACCCCATAGATTTGAAACAGGAGGGACCCAGGCGTCCGGGCCAATAGTTTGAACAAACAGGGACCCAGGCGTCCGGGCCCCATAGATTTGATATAGAAGGGACCCAGGCGTCCGGGCCCCATAGATTGAAAACGGGAGGGACCCAGGCGTCCGGGCCCCATAGATTGACTCAGGAGGGACCCAGGCGTCCGGGCCCCATAGATTCGACCGAGGAGGGACCCAGGCGTCCGGACCCCATAGATTTGCCCAAAGATGGACCCAGGCGTCCGGGCCCCATAGATGGCACTGAGGAGGGACCCAGGCGTCCGGACCCATAGATTTGACCGAGGAGGGACCCAGGCGTCCGGGCCCCATAGATTATTGCAGTGAGGAGGGACCCAGTCATCCGGGCCCCATAGATTTGAACGGGGAGGGACCCAGGCGTCCGGGCCCCATAGATTATTGCAGTGAGGAGGGACCCAGGCATCCGGGCCCCATAGATTTATTCGGGGAGGGACCCAGGCGTCCGGGCCCCATAGACTTGAATGGGGAGGGACCCAGGCGTCCGGGCCCCATAGATTTGACCGAGGAGGGACCCAGGTGTTCGGGCCCCATAGATTTGAATGGGGAGGGACCCAGGCGTCCGGGCTCCATAGATTTGACAAAAAGGGGACCCAGGCGTCCGGGCCCCATAGATTTGAATGGGGAGGGACCCAGGCGTCCGGGCCCCATAGATTATTGCAGTAAAGAGGGACCCAGGCGTCTGGGCCCCATAGATTTGAACGGGGAGGGACCCAGGCGTCCGGGCCCCATAGATATTGGAATGATGAGGGACCCAGGCGTCCGGGCCCCATTGATTTGACTGAGAAGGGACCCAGGCGTCCGGGCCCCATAGATTTGACTGAAAAGGGGAGGGTCCCAGGCGTCCGGGCCCCATAGGTTTGATGGGGAGGGACCCAGGCGTCCGGGCCCCATAGATTGCACTGAGGAGGGACCCAGGCGTCCGGGCCAACATAGATTTCATCGAAAAGGGACCCAGGCGTCCGGGCCCCATAGATTTGATGGATGAGGGACCCAGGCGTCCGGGCCCCATAGATTTGAATGAGGAGGGACCCAGGCGTCCGGGCCCCATAGATTTGACGTATGAGGGACCCAGGCATTCGGGCACCATAGATATTGTACTGGGGAGGGACCCAGGCGTCCGGGCCCCATAGTTTTGATATAGAAGGGACCCAGGTGTCCGGGTCCCATGGATTTGACTGAGGAGGGACCCAGGCGTCCGGGCCCCATAGATTTGAATGGGGAGGGACCCAGGCGTCCGGGCCCCAAAGATTTGACCAAGGAGGGACCCAGGCGTCCAGGCCCCATAGATTTGACCAAGGAGGGACCCAGGCGTCCGGGCCCCATAGATTTGACTGAGGAGGGACCCAGGCGTCCGGGCCCCATAGATTTGACCGAGAAGGGACCCAGGCGTCCGGGCCCCATAGATTTGACTGAAAAGGGACCCAGGCGTCCGGGCCCCATAGATTTGACTGAAAAGGAACCCAGGCGTCCGGGCCCCATAGATTTCACGTATGAGGGACCCAGGCGTCCGGGCCCCATAGATTTGAATGGGGAGGGACCCAGGCGTCCGGGCCCCATAGATTTGACCGAGGAGGGACCCAGGCGTCCGGGCCCCATAGATTGAAAAGGGGAGGGACCCAGGCGTCCGGGCCCCATAAATTGCAGTGAGGAGGGACCCAGGCGTCCGGGCCCCATAGATTAGACTGAGGAGGGACCCAGGCATCTGGGCCCCATAGATTTGACGGATGAGGGACCCAGGCGTCCGGGCCCCATAGATTTGAGAAATAAGGGACCCAGGCGTCCGGGCCCCATAGATTTGACCGAGGAGGGACCCAGGCGTCCGGGCCCCATAGATTTGAACGAGGAGGGACCCAGGCGTCCGGGCCCCATAGATTTGAAAAAGAAGGGACCCAGGCGTCCGGGCCCCATAGATTTGAAAAAGAAGGGACCCCGGCGTCCGGGCCCCATAGATTTGACCGAGGAGGGACCCAGGCGTCCGGGCCCCATAGATTAGAGTGAGAAGGGACCCAGGCGTCCGGGCCCCATTGATTTCAACGGGGAGGGACCCAGGCGTCCGGGCCCCATAGATATTGGAATGAAGAGGGACCCAGGCGTCCGGGCCCCATAGATTCGACCAAGGGACCCAGGCGTCCGGGCGCCATAGATTGCACTGGTGAGGGACCCAGGCGTCCGGGCCCCATAGATTTGACCGAGGAGGGACCCAGGCGTCCGGGCCCCATAGATTACACTGGTGAGGGACCCAGGCGTCCGGGCCCCATAGATTTGACCAAGGAGGGACCCAGGCGTCCGGGCCCCATAGTTTGAACAAACAGGGACCCAGGCATCCGGGCCCCATAGATTTGATATAGAAGGGACCCAGGCGTCCGGGCCCCATAGATTTGACCGAGGAGGGACCCAGGCGTCCGGGCCCCATAGATATTGGAATGAGGAGGGACCCAGGCGTCCGGGCCCCATAGATTTGACCGAGGAGGGACCCAGGCGTCCGGGCCCAATAGATTTGATAGCGAAGGGACCCAGGCGTCCGGGCCCCATAGATTTGACCGAAAAGGGACCCAGGCGTTCGGGCGCCATAGATTTGAATAAGGAGGGACCCAGGCGTCCGGGCCCCATAGATTTTATAGAGAAGGGACCCAGGCGTCCGGGCCCCATAGATTTGATTCAGGAGGGACCCAGGCGTCCGGGCCCCATAGATTTGATTCAGGAGGGACCCAGGCGTCCGGGCCCCATAGATTTGACCGAGGAGGGACCCAGGCGTCCGGGCCCCATAGATTTGATGGATGAGGGACCCAGGCGTCCGGGCCCCATAGATTTGATTCAGGAGGGACCCAGGCGTCCGCGCCCCATAGATTTGAACGGGGAGGGACCCAGGCGTCCGGGCCCCATAGATTTCACTGGGGAGGGACCCAGGCGTCCGGGCCCCATAGATTTGAATGGGGAGGGACCCAGGCGTCCGGGCCCCATAGATTGAACTGAGGAGGGACCCAGGTGTCCGGGCCCCATAGATTTAACCAAAGAGGGACCCAGGCGTCCGGGCCCCATAGATTTGACCAATAAGGGACCCAGGCGTCCGGGCCCCATAGATTTGAACAAGGAGGGACCCAGGCGTCCGGGCCCCATAGATTTGAACGAGGAGGGACCCAGGCGTCCGGGCCCCATAGATTTTATAGAGAAGGGACCCAGGCGTCCGGCCCCATAGATTTGACCAAACAGGGACCCAGGCGTCCGGGCCCCATAGATTTGACCAAGAAGGGACCCAGGCGTCCGGGCCCCATAGATTAGACCAAGAAGGGACCCAGGCGTCCGGGCCCCATAGATTTGACCGAGGAGGGACCCAGGCGTCCGGGCCCCATAGATTTGACCGAGGAGGGACCCAGGCATCCGGGCCCCATAGATTAGACCAAGAAGGGACCCAGGCGTCCGGGCCCCATAGATTTGACTGAGGAGGGACCCAGGCGTCCGGGCCCCATAGATTTGAACAAAGAGGGACCCAGGCGTCCGGGCCCCATAGATTTGATAGCGAAGGGACCCAGGCGTCCGGGCTCCATAGATGGGACTGAGGGGGGACCCAGGCGTCCGGGCCCCATAGATATTGCACTGAAAAGGGACCCAGGCGTCCGGGCCCCATAGATTTGAACGGGGAGGGACCCAGGCGTCCGGGCGCCATAGATTTGATCGGGCTGCTGCACCAGCCCGAGGCCACGCCCCAACCCGCCGAGACACGCCCACCATGCCCATACAGTGAGCGTGACCACGCCCCCACCTGCGGAGACACGCCCACATGCCCATACAGTGAGCGTGACCACGCCCCCACCCGCCGAGACACGCCCACATGCCCATAGAGTGAGCGTGACCACGCCCCCGCAAGCCCCGCCCCCTTAGCGCCCAAAGCCCTCCCCCCGCTCCTTCCGGCATTGGCCGCCGCCAAAGCCCCGCCCCCCGCGCCGCGTGGCGCTGTTTACCCGCGCGCCGGTTCCCGCCCCCGCCTCCCCCCCCCCCCATTTCCCGGTTACCGGAGCCGAACACGCGCGTGCAGGACACGGCGGGCGCCAGGTCGCACGCGGCGCGGTAGGCGGGGTCCCGCGCGTGCTCCCGCTCCACGCGCAGCGCGTACATCGACAGCGCCGCCAGCGCCGCCCTTCCCATTGGTCCGACCCGCCCCGCCGCGCCCGCCCATTGGGCCAAAGCTCCCGCCGCTCCTCCCACTGCCCCGCGCGCTGATTGGCCGGTGCGCCCGCCGCACCTCCCACCCTCGCCGAGGCGGCCCGCACGTTGATTGGCCGGCCGCCGCGCCCCGCCCCGGCGCGGCCGCGGGGTCTGCTGGGAACTGTGGTGCGCGCTGAGGGGGGAACCCACAGAAAAGGGACCCAGGCGTCCGGGCGGGGCCGAGGGGTTAAAAGCGGCCGCGGGGCCCGGGCGGGCAGAGGAGGCGGCGACAGCGACGGGGACGCACGGACGGGGACGCACGGACGGGGACGCACGGACGGGGACGCACGGACGGGGACGCACGGACACACGGACAGGGACGCACGGACAGGGACGCACGGACAGGACACACGGACACACGGACAGGGACACACGGACAGGGACGCACGGACACACGGACACACGGACACACGGACAGGGACACACGGACAGGACACACGGACAGGACACACGGACAGGGACGCACGGACACACGGACACACGGACACACGGACAGGGACGCACGGACAGGGACGCACAGGTACCCCGGGGACACACAGACAGGGACGCACGGACAGGACGCACGGACAGGACACACGGACAGGGACGCACGGACAGGGACGCACGGACAGGACACACGGACAGGACACACAGGTACCCACGGGGACACACGGACAGGACACACGGACAGGACACACAGGTACCCACGGGGTCCCTCAGAGACCCCCCGGGCACCCCCAGGACCGCTCCGGACCCCCCAGGTTTGCAGGGACCCTCCAGGGCCCCCTTAGACCAACAGGGACCCCCCAGAGACCCTGTGTACCCCCAGACCCACAGGGACCCCCAGATCCCCCCATACACCCCCAATGACCCCCCACAGACCAACAGGACCCCCCCATAGCACCCCATGTACCCCCAGACCCACACAGACCCCCAGATCCCCCCATAGACCCCCAATGACCCCCCCAGACCCACACAGACCCCCAGACTCCCCCCCCTTAGCCCCACAGGGACCCCCCAGCCCCCCATTGACCCCCAATGACCCCCCCAGACCCACACAGACCCCCAGACTCCCCCCCCTTAGCCCCACAGGGACCCCCCAGCCCCCATTGACCCCCAATGACCCCCCCAGACCCACACAGACCCCCAGACTCCCCCCCCTTAGCCCCACAGGGACCCCCCAGCCCCCCATTGACCCCCAACCCCTTGTGTCCCCCCAGGACCCCCATGCGGAGCCCCGCCCCCCCGGCCCCGCCCTCCTGCTGCTGCTCCGTGAGTGGGGGGGACGGGGGGGGGACACACGGGTGACCCCCGGGGGACCCAGGCGTCCGGCGCCGGAAGGGACCCAGGCATCCGGGCGAGCTGCCCGCTGGACCAGTCGGACCGGAAGGGGCAATGGCGTCACCGCCCCCAAAATCCTGAGGTCAGCGCCCCAAAAATGAACCCTGGGCGCCTGGGTCCCCTCCCGGACTCCTGGGTCCCCTCCCGGACTCCTGGGTCCTTCCCGGACTCCTGGGTCCCCTCCCGAACTCCTGGGTCCCCTCCCGAACTCCTGGGTCCCCTCCCGAACTCCTGGGTCCCCTCCCGAACTCCTGGGTCCCTTGGGGCACTCCTGGGTCCCTCCCGAACTCCTGGGTCCCCCCGAACTCCTGGGTCCCCCCGAACTCCTGGGTCCCCCCCCGAACTCCTGGGTCCCCCCGAACTCCTGGGTCCCCTCCCGAACTCCTGGGTCCCCTCCCGGATGCCTGGGTCCCCTCCCGGATGCCTGGGTCCCCTCCCGAACTCCTGGGTCCTTCCCGAACTCCTGGGTCCCCTCCCGGACTCCTGGGTCCCCTCCCGGACTCCTGGGTCCCCCCGAACTCCTGGGTCCCTCCCGAACTCCTGGGTCCCCCTGTTACAGTTAGCTGCACTTTGCTTCGCAAACTGTATCCAAGATTCTTACCTTATCTTAAAAACTATGCAGGTTGTATATGAGTTTCATATTTTAGAGAACTAAAAGTTAGTACTTATCTTATCTCGCGAAGATAGGATGTGCTGAGAAGGTACATTTACTATCATCCAAGAATTTATATAATTTTGTGAAGAGTGCGCATGTGCTGTGATGAAAGGTGAAAAGTACACTAGTGATGAAGACTACTTACTTCATCCTGAAGACCCCCAAAACGACCACCAGAGGACACTGCGCATGCTTAGGGTAGTTCCAAGGTGTTGCAACTGATATTGTGAAATAATTGTGTAACCTAATGAATATGCAGTATACACGTTGTAACTCTAATGAATATGGATGTAACCAAACTGTATAAATGTAGTAAAGTTCAAATCAGTGGTCGAAGCTTTGGGTGCGAACCCCTGGTTTCCCAGCGCTGAAATAAAGCACCGCATAGAACTGCGCCCGTGGTTCTGTGTCTTGAATGCTAACAGGCACGTCCAGGGGCAACGGGCACAGCCCTACAGCTCTGGCACGGCCACCGCCGCGGGGGCACCGTGAGTTGCTTTTCCCCAGAGTTCTGTTTGCTGCAGCTGGCAATGAAGTATTTGCAGTTAGAGCGTGCTGGAGCGCCAGGGCAGCTGCTGGCAGTGCTCTGCTGAGATTTCTGCTCTAACGGGTTGAATTCCTGTCAATGAGCACTCTTTTCCTGGAACTCATTCCTACCAAAGCCGGGTGGCACGTGGCTGCCGTCTGGTGGCACGGCCCGGGATCCTGACTGTGTGAGCGGGCGGCTGCCCTGGAGACGGGGGCTCTAGAACATGGGGGTGGCCGAGGGGAGAGGAGGGAGGGGGCACAGAGGCCCTGGGGCCGGGGCTGCTTGGCCTTTCCTCTGAGCGGCTGCCTGGGACTGAACCCTTGCTCCTCCCATCAAAAGATTGGTCAGAAAGCCTGTCAGTCATCCATGTGCCACTCTGCTTCCAGGTATGATTGGTGGAGCCAGCATGGCCCGCCCTTCACAGTGCCCAGCCTTTCAACCCCTGCCACCTCCCCTGCAGCCTCAAAGTTTATTGGTTGGTTACATATCAATCACAGACCTTCTCCCCACCCCCTCAAATGCCATTGGCTGTCCTGACTCCCACACCGACTTCTGGGTGGTTGTTGCCAGGCAACGAGCTCCACTTAAAAATGCAGCTGGGGGCTCTAAGCAAAGGCCGTGGGTAATGGGAGACATGGCAGGACCCTAAAACTGAGGGTTTGGGCTCTAAGAAGGAGGCTCTGGGCACTCAAAAGGACGGGCAGATGCTACAGCTGGTGCTTTGGGCCCTGAACACGAGGGGAAACGGGTGGTTCCCACCCGAGCTGGGTTTGGTGCCCGTGACCCCACGGGACAGACACCAGTGCTGTCCGGAGTGGCCACGAACAGACGGAGCCCAAAGCCACGGGCTCCGTGAGCTCAGCGGGGTGTTGTGACATTTCATGGACATTTCACAGGGGTGGTCCATGGGCTCAGGAAATGTGGGGGGAGAATCAATAAAACTGAGAAAACTTGTGGGTTGAGATCAAAAGCGTTTAATAATCAAAGTGAAATAATGATAATAATTACAAATTGTAATGAAAAGGCAAATAGAGGGAGAAATAAAACCCAAGAAAGACAAGGGATGCAGCTGAAAACAATTGCTCCCCCCCAACCGACCGATGCCCAGCCAGGCCCCGAGCAGCGGCCCCCCCGCCAACCTCCCTCCTCGGTGGAAAAAGGCACAAAAGGGCGACGGGGTGGCTTCTGTGGAACCTTCCTCCGTGTCCACTGTCTTCTCCTGGGCCTCGGTGGCACAGACAACTGCCCTGGCCAAGGGACACAGCCCTGGTCCTGTGGGTCCCTTCCAGCCTTCCAGCCCTTTGCCATCTCCACCTCAGGCTGTTCTTTATGGTCCCACCCCTGCCCCTCTTTCCCTCAGGCTGCAGACCCCATCTCACTCCCCACCTGCTCTCACCCAGCATTTCTGCACCTTCACTGCTGTGTCTGCACCCTCACCGGCTGCTCTTTGGCACACAAACCGTGGGCTGATCCAGCTCCCTCCTGGTGACATCTTGCCCCACAGCACTGCCCTTCCAGCGACATTTCTTCCTCCTGATACCCAGTCTCCACCTTCCAATCTGCATTTGGTGGCTTTTCCTTCTCTCTCCTGCTTTTTGCGGCTACCAA
Organism: Streptopelia decaocto; assembly: GCF_964273445.1. NCBI lineage: Eukaryota > Metazoa > Chordata > Aves > Columbiformes > Columbidae > Streptopelia > Streptopelia decaocto. The sequence continues at coordinate 132,281 of NW_028116874.1, forward strand.
GGAAAGCTCGCCCACCTCAGAAATTGCCCTTCAAACAGGGAACCCAACCTGTTTAGGCTTTTTCTGGTCTTCCACTTGACCAGAGAGAAGTAACCTCGGCATGATCTTCTAGATCCCACGAGTGCTGCTGGCCTTTCAGCTTCTCTGACAGACACGACCATGTCCCTGGGCCCTTGGGCAGGTTCTTTCCCAGCCGTGTCCCTGCTGCTGGGCTGTCACCTCCAGAGACAGAACTGACCGCACAGTCCCCTTCGCAGCCACATGCATCTTACAGGATTAAGAGTTTCTGAGACACAGCTGACCTCGTACACCACCCTCCGTATGGCCCAGGACCTGACCAGATAGAAGTATGTTTGTTTTATGGATTTGATGAAATCTATTTCCTGCAAATGATTGGAGTGGAGAAACATTCTTCACAGGAACTGCTGTATTTATGTTGACACTTTTTAGTTCTCTTCCTCTGTTTATTTTTTGGGGTTTTTCTTCCTTCTTCCTCCACACGTTCCATTTTCAAAACCCTCTCCAAGGTGAAGATTCATGGAATCACAGAATAACTCGGGTTTGAAGAGAGCCCTGAACATCACCTTGTCTCACTCTCCTGTTCAAGGCCGGCTGAACCAGGGGAATGTTTTCAGGGCCTCTGCCCAACGTTGCATCTCCCACAAAGGAACTGAAAGTGCACTGCGTCACACCATTGAGAAGGAGAATAAAGATGTTGGCCCGAGTGCTGGTCGCTGAGGGATGCTACTAATAACTGGCTGCAGTTGTTCTTCAGGTAACTTTCCAGTGGTCTTGAGGTTATTTCTCTATTTATGTCAATCCACAAGATCGTCCCTTCCCTTTTGATTCTCACCCCGATTTGGAGGTGGGGAGTGAGAGAGCAGCTACTATGGATGTGGTTGCTAGCTGGAGTTAAATTCATTTATTAATAAATTCATTTGTTAATTCATGTAACAAATAATTTACGAAGGGCAAACCCTGGCCAATAGATGAAGGGGATTATAGCGGTGCACACATGGAAGTACAGAGGAGGAGGGGTAGTTACTGAGGATGCACTGGATAGCGTGGCACCTGAGCGTGGCACAAGTGGCATGCAATGGCAGGAGAACCCCAACGGCATCCCGGGACGCCCACTCACCAGCCCCGTCTCTCAGGAGCCCCTCGGAATCCTCCAGCAACCCCCAGGAAACGCTCTTGCCCGTCAGCGAGCTGCCCCGAGCCCCTGCCCATCCTACACGCTGTTGGAGCTCCAGGAACACAGAGTTCCAACCCTCCCAGCCCTGGAATGCCAGTGCCGAGGGAGGGCAGAACAGCAAGGGGCAAAACGCCTCAAAATTCCACGTCGACACTCATTAACCCGACACAAACGAACCTCTGACACAGATGAGCCAGATCAAGAACAGGAACGTTCATGGGGTGGGGAATCGGGTTTGCAAATCTTCTACACCGATCTGAACAGACACAGCATTTTTTATTTTTTGCCTTTGTTTCTGCTCTGGTGTCAGCTGAGGCTTTCTGGTTTCGCCATCTTCCCGTGAACCCGCACTCGATAAATGCAGGTATACTTCGGGTTTCCCCAGTTGCTCTTGACAAGAAATTTGACGTGTGAAGAGGCTCTGGGAAGAGCCTGTGAAGAAAAGAGGCAAAAGGAAACGGAGGCGTCAAGAGCCAGAGTGCAGTCAATGGATGTGCCCCTGCCAGCCCGGCTCCGGCGCAGGAACCAGCTCCCAAAAGTGCTGCGGGCCCCCGTGCCCAGCGAGAAAGCGTTCACGCTCTTCCTGCTGCGGACGTGCGGGCAAACCTGCTTTGCTCCCGGCATCTCTCCCCTGCATACGGACCGTACCTGCAGCGGGAACGTCTGGATGGGCTCTTTCGCCACGTTGTACATGAACGTCCCAAGCAGAGTTTCCTCTTCTCCATCCGCATCCAGTCCCTCAGGGGCAAAGCACAAGGAGAGCAGCTCAGACTCATCCCAGCACCGCGGGGACGCACGCGCTGGATCAGCCCCGTCCCGCTCCAGCCTCTCCTGGGAGCCCAGCACTCGTCTGGTACTGGTTGGGCTGGAGCTCAGTCTCCGCCTGGAGTTTTGGTGAAGAACCCTGAGGTGCCCTGGCCAGACTAAGTCTTGAGAGCAAGGAAACCTCTGGAGCCCTTGAAGTATCACGCCAGGGCACGGCTGGGCTCAGGAGAGAGCGGGACACAAACCTCCGGGGATGCACAAAGTCACTGTCACGGCTTGGCCCCATGGCAGAGGCGCCCAGCAGACACTTACAAAGACGGCGACGTCTCTGGGGGCGCTGATGACGGACCCAGAGGGAGAGGCTTCCTTGGAGACGTGCTGCACGGTGACGGCGCTCAGGTGGACTCGTGCTGGCAACCGGATGAGCACCTGGCCCTGACGCCCTTGGAAAGGCCAGCAGTTCCCTGGGGAAACATCCGGCTGCACCCAGAACAGCAGAGAAATGAAGCGTGAGAGAGCGCTGGGGCCAACACAACTGCTCCTGGAGCTTGCAGCGCAGGCACCGGGTGTCTGTGGGGTCTGCTGCAGCTGGGAAATGCCCCTGAGATCAGACCCCAACTTCCCAGGAAGGAAGGAAACCAGCACTGAGGATTTCTGCTGCCCTACCTGCAGAACAGCCTCAGGAGGGCTGGCAGCATGAAACAGCTGTATAACGCTGCAGATCCAATTCCCTTGGCAGCTGTAGGTCTGGGAAGTTCTCCGCGTGTCGATGGCGGCACCTGGAAGGACGGGGGGGCAGATGACTGCGAGCGGAGGACTCGGTGCTCAGACGCGACCCGTGGGGCCGCTGCCAGGTCCTCGTTTTTCAGTCCTGTCCTCATCACCAGTCTGGAGAGCAGCGCCGGGAGCACGGCTGGGCTGCTTGTGTCCGTACCAGCGCTCTGCAGGGCCCAGTCAGACGTCTCCACGGAGACTTGCGAAGCCGCCTCGGACGCTGCCTGGTTGAGGAACAGCACGGTCAGCAGTCCAAGCCCACCAACAGCCCCAAGGAGGCTTTCTCGGGGCTTCTGCCCAGCCAGACCTCCTTCCCCAAATGCACGCTCACCTTCCTCGCGCTGACGAGCTGCACCCTCAGCTGAGCCACCTCCCGCAGCAGACGCCGCATAGTGTGAGTTTGTGCTGCCAGCAAAGCCTGGTAATCGCTGAAGGACCAGGAAAGCAGATCTCGTCAGAGAGATGTCCATCCCCTCTGGGGAGCGTCGGAGCTCAGCACGGAGCACAGACACGGGTGCTCGCCCGGCTTTGCCAGCGCTTCCCTCCTCACCAGGCTGAGCAATGCAAAGGCCAGAGGGAAGGACGGGAGCCCTGGCTTTAGGAAAATGGGTGCAGGTAGCACGAGGTGTTGGCTGAGGCTTCTGCACAGACCCAGTTCCAGCTCAGGAAACAGCTCTTACCTCCGGGTCTTCTGTTCGATCGCAGACCCACAGATCTGCTCCTGAAAGGGAACAATTCCCCGTTAGAGTCTCCACCACCAGAGCTGCCGGGGCTCCCCGGGGAGGCTTCCCCAGGAGACACGGCACAAGCTGCTCTTTCTTTGGGTCGCCCTGCACGGAAGCAGAAGAGCCGTGATTTCTCCAGCCGCTGTCAGCAGCGCTCCCTTGCAGGAGCCACCCACCTCCATCCATCCCTTTGCCCGTGTTGTCCACCCTGGCATGGAGGTCGCAGAGTAAATGCCAAGAGCCACCAGGAGCAACAGGAGGATGACTCGGAAGCACCTCGTGTCCCTCAAGAACTGCATCCTCTGCCTGTCCATCACAAACCAGTTCTTTTTGGGGCCATCTTGTGCCTGAAAAAGAGAGTCCAGGGGCTGTCAGGGAACCAAGTGCTGAGCGAACCCCTTCACAGCTGGATTTGCATTCTTAGGCTGAAAAGCTGGAGGAACCTGATTTCTGTCCACACTGCTCAACACTACTGGCAGCTCTTCTGCAGAGGAAGAGCTGCAGGAGCACCTTCTGAAAGAGAAGGAAAACAATCCATAAAGAGCAAATGAAGACTCCTGTCAGCAGCCTTGTGGTGTGGACCTCGCTCTCTCTTCGGCTGAGAAACCAGGATTGTTCTCACATAGAATCACAGAATAGTTTGGTTTGGAAGGGACCTTCAAAGCACATCGAGTGCAACCTCCTGCCATGAGCAAGGACATCTTCACCGTGATCAGGCTGCTCAGAGCCCCGTCCAGCCTGGCCTGGGGTGTCTCCAGGGATGGTTCATCCACCACCTCTCTGGGTACCTGGGCCAGGCTCTCACCACCCTCAGGGCCAACGATTTCTCCCTCATGTCTGGGCTGGGGAACACGCCCTGTTCTCCCCTTTGCTTGCACTGGCCCTGGACATCCCCTTCCCCCCGTCCACAGCAGAAACCTGCGCTATGTACACGGCAAAGACGGACACACTCAGCAGACGTGTCCACAGGGAGACCAGGGCACCCGTCCCATGGCAAGTGAGGCTGAAGACCAGCCCTGGGCAAAAAAATCCAGAGACAAGTCAGGCCTGTCTCTTGAGGTCTCCTCTCCAGGAGTTCACCCCCTTTGTCTCTATGGCTCGTGTGTCTCCAACCCTGGCATGCCTGGGTGGGGAAGCAGAGGGCAGAGGTCTCACCCCGCTCTTTATCGTTTTAAGGGCTGTGCAGAGAAGTGCTACTTCAGCGCGCGGTGCCGCTTCCTCCACTATGTCGGCGAGTATGTGGCCGCGAAGCCAGGTGACCTGGGCCGCAGCTGCGTGCTCTTCCAAACCTTCGGCAAGTGCGTTTACGGTGTCACCTGCCGCTTTGCCCAGTCCCACCTCAGCGCCGGCTACCAGAACATCGTCAACGCGGACCTGGCCAAGCAGTGGGAAGGGAAGACGCTGGTGAGGAACAACCTCTCCAAGGACCTCCAGCACCAGCTGCACAAGAAGAAGTTTAACTTCAAGAAGGCCCATGAGTATCTCCGCGGTCTGGCCAAACCCCACGGTGACGGTGGGAAGGGCGGCAAAGCCACCGGGTGCTCTGCAGAGGAGCAAGAGGTGCCCAACTGCACAACAACCCAGGAGGGCCGGGGAGACGGCCCCGAATGTCCTGTGCGACCAGAGCAGGGAGAAGATCCCAAACCAGACGCCTGGCAGAGTGGCGAGGAGCCTTCCTCCATCAAAACAGCCGGCCCGGTGACAGATGAAGATCTTATAAAGCTGCGGGCATGCGAGAAGAAGAAGGTGAGAGTTTGGTTGAGGGCTGCCGTCTCTTGTCAAGTGGCTGAGATTGTGCTTGGGAAGACAGGAGGGAGCTCTGGGCTGGGTGAGAGGCAGAGGACAGAGCTGCCTGGGGACCGTGTTACTGCTGTGAGGGGCGGGATGCGGGAAGGTGGGCTCTTGGGGTCGTGGTGGTGTCCTTGGAGGGGGAGAAGCAAGAGAAGCTGCGGCTCCTTGCACGTGGAGGAGCTGAGCTGTTGGTGAGGGTGGAAACGAGCTGCTGGAAGAGTGGAGGCTGGGGCTGGTTGGTTTGCACTGCACGATGCCCTCCTCTCCTCCTTGTCACCTCCCGCCTCTCCTCCTCGTCACCTCTGTCCTTGCACCCGTTAGCCAGTCTCGCATCCCTCGGTCTGTAACTGCTTTGAGTTTTCTCCAAGCCGAGCAGTGAAAACAACTGGAGCGGTTCAGTTTCTGCTTCTTTCATCCAAACGATACGTTCTCAGGGAATATCCGAGGTTCCTGAACAAAAATGGTGATCTTCTGGTTTTCCCACTGAGTTATACTCACGGCAAGTGATAAACTTGCTGACTGGAATATCTTCCTCCATCCCTCTTGTTTCCCAGCTGGAAATCCAAGGCCAGCTCTACTTGGCTCCACTCACCACGGTGAGTAGATCATTCTCTCCTCTTGTCAAATGTTGCTGTTCCACATTTGGAGCAGGGCAGATCTGAAGAACCACGTCTCTGCTGTCTCTCCCAGTGTGGTAACCTCCCTTTCCGAAGGATCTGCAAGCGCTTTGGGGTGGACGTCACCTGCGGAGAGATGGCTGTGTGCACCAACCTGCTCCAGGGCCAGTCCTCCGAGTGGGCTCTCCTCAAACGCCATCACACTGAAGGTATTTTTGGGGTGCAGGTGAGTGCTGCCACCTTGATAACCTAAAAAAATGATAACTCGCTTCTGAAGAGAAAAGCTGCTTCTTGAACTCAGGCAACCTGTCCCCTCTTTGGTAGCTGGAAGGGGCGTTTCCAGACACAATGACCAAATGTGCAGAGCTCCTGATCCAGACAATTGAAGTAGACTTTGTAGACATCAACGTGGGGTGTCCCATTGACCTGGTCTACAAGAAGGTAAGATGTTCTCTAGCACACTTTGTGAGTCCTGTTGCTCCAAGTCTTGAGATGCTCCAAAAGTCTTGGGATGCTCCAAAAGTCTTGAGGTGCTCCAAAAGTCTGGAGATGCTCCAAAAGTCTGGAGATGCTCCAAAAGTCTGGAGATGCTCCAAAAGTCTTGAGGTGCTCCGAAAGTCTTGAGGTGCTCCGAAAGTCTTGAGGTGCTCCAAAAGTCTGGAGGTGCTCCAAAAGTCTGGAGATGCTCCAAAAGTCTGGAGATGCTCCAAAAGTCTTGGGATGCTCCAAAAGTCCTGAGATGCTCCAAAAGTCCTGAGATGCTCCAAGTCTTGAGGTGCTCCAAAAGTCTTGAGATGCTCCAAGTCTTGGGATGCTCCAAAAGTCTTGAGGTGCTCCAAAAGTCTTGAGATGCTCCAAAAGTCTTGAGGTGCTCCAAAAGTCTTGAGGTGCTCCAAAAGTCCTGAGATGCTCCAAGTCTTGAGATGCTCCAAAAGTCCTGAGATGCTCCAAAAGTCTTGAGATGCTCCAAGTCTTGAGATGCTCCAAAAGTCTTGGGATGCTCCAAAAGTCCTGAGATGCTCCAAAATCTTGAGATGCTCCAAAAGTCTTGAGGTGCTCCAAGTCTTGAGATGCTCCAAAAGTCTTGAGATGCTCCAAAAGTCTTGAGATGCTCCAAAAGTCTTGAGGTGCTCCAAAAGTCTTGGGATGCTCCAAGTCTCAGCTGCATCCCCTGAGCAGAGAGCTGCTGTGGAGCAGCTCCAAGCAGCATCTTCACTATGCGAGGAGGCAGAAAATCTTGACTCTCCCGCTTTTTGTCCCCCAGGGAGGAGGCTGCGCCCTGATGACTCGGACCAACAGGTTTGAACAGATGGTCCGAGGGATGAACTCGGTGAGTCGGCGCATCTGCCGGCAGCGGGGGATGAGCTGATGGAGCCGACTCCTGCCTCACCCTCCATTTCTGCAGGTGCCGGACGTCCCGCTGACTGTGGAGATACGGACGGGGGTGCAAGAGAAGATGAACATTGCTCACAAAATAACCCCCAAGATCCACGAGTGGGGAGCGTCCATGGTCACGGTACAGGGATCATTGGCCGGTGTCCGGGAACTCTGCGCAACACGGGGGTGACTTTACCACTCCCCGCAGCCCAGCGGCTCTTTTAAACACCTTGCCGAGCTGCGTACGAGCTTCTAGTGTTTTCTGCTCATGACAGTGAAAAATTCAGGTGCGGGGAGCGTCTTCGTGGGTGTTTCTGAGCTTTGCGTGCATGACAAAGGGAGATGGTCCCTGCGGTGCTCTGGGAGGGAGCTTTCAGCCCAATAAACCTCATTCCAGAGGGATCCTTGACCCCTGCCCGTGTCATTTCCTTTGCTGAAGCCCGTTATTCCCAGTCTGCTCTGCCTCCTCCGGGCGTTTTTTGGGGTCTCACTGCAGGTTTCTCCGCCAGCTCCACGGCCGGAGTAGAAGTGCTGCGTGTTGAATTCAAGAGGATCAGCCTGAGGGAGGTGGAGTGTCAGCAACATCCCTGGGGGGCTCAGAACGTGAGCTGCGGGGCCTCTTTGGCCAGTCTGGCTCTTGGACCCCGTGTCCTTTGTGAATTTTCTCCCATGCCTGGATTCGCTCAGCTTGACTTGCCCTCTGTATCGCTCTGACCTCCGGCTTCTCTCTTCTGGACAGGAAACGGTGATATTTTGTCTTATGAAGATGCTAATCTAGCCCTGCAGATGGGCGTTTCGGGAATCATGATCGCAAGGCAAGTGCTTGTGTTCCCCCCTCGCTTCTGAGCTCCATCAGTGCAAGAGTAAAAAGGGAATTAAATACCTGAACAGACCCGAAACACCAGAAGTTTCTTCTTGGTGAAAGTACTCTTTGAAAGTTGGTAAAATCACTTTGCATCTGTGGGAACGTCCAGCAGGTTCCTGTTGAAATTGAGATAAAGATTCAAGCGGCGCTGGCGGGCAGATGAGTGCTGGAAAGCCTCTTAGATTAGTTGGCGTGTTCAGAAGCATCAGTGAGGGGAATAACAATGCACTTCTTTGCTGCAGAGGGGCGCTCATCAAACCGTGGCTTTTCACTGAAATTAAGGAGCAGCGCCACTGGGATATCTCTTCCAGTGAGAGATTTGGGTTCCTCAAGGACTTCACCAGCTACGGCCTCGAGCATTGGGGCTCGGACACGCAGGGGGTGGAGAAGACGAGGAAGCTCCTGCTGGAATGGCTCTCGTTCCTCTGCAGGTAACTCTGCCGGCCGGGGTCGCTCAGCACAGGAACCCGCGTTGTCCACCCACCGCACCCACCGCTGCTGCGTTTCACTGCAGGTACATCCCAGTGGGCTTATTAGAACACCTACCTCAGAAAATTAACGAGCGACCGCCTTACTACATGGGAGAGACTATCTGGAGACGCTGATGGCAAGCCAGAACGTGGATGGTTGGATTAAAATAAGGTAAGAAAGCGTTGAATTTCAGTAAAATGGGTGGGAAGGGACAAGGCAGAGCACAAAGTCACCTTATGGAAAGTTTTAGTTGAACCAGCAACCAGGAAATATGTTAAACCACCTCAACTCTAAAGAAAATTACTGTGCACTGAAAATACAGCGTGTTCCAAAGTGTGAGATAGTTCAAGTCTTAAGCGAGGCCAAATGTGATCGCGCTAGCGCTGACTTACATCATTTTGGGACCTGACCTTAATGCGGTTTGGCACGAGCAGGGTTCTGGCTCCGCACACGCACAGCGAGAGGTTGGGAGCAGCTTTTCGGAGGCTCGTGTTGGTTTTGGCACGTCCCGGCCAGCGGTGACGCCGCGGTCAGGTCACCAAACCCGGCACCGACCCTGGGGACTCCCCGGCGAGAAGGACGTTGCCCTGACCGGGTGGGCTCGTCCCTCCGGGGCTGTGGTTTGGGGCTGAAGCTCAGCACTGTGGGTGCTTTTGTGCAGCAGCCTTCATTTTCAGGGAGATTAAAGTCTTGATTTGAGAAACCTGAGTGTAGTCACCATCGCTATAGAGCCACGGGGCCATCAAACAACTGTGTATGGTGCACTTGTTAGCAATCAGGACACATAACCACGGGCATAGTTATATGTGGTGCTTTATTTCAGCGCTGGGAAACCAGGGGTTCGCACCCAAAGCTGGCTTCCCTGCTTAGTTTAAGTTACACAGTATTTATACAGTCCATTCACATACATAGTCATATATTCATTAAGATACGTAACGGTTACTCAACATTGATTGCAACATCGATTGCAACATCTTGGAACTGTTTTGATCATGTGCAGTGTCCTCTGGTGGTCCTGCAGGGGGTCTTCAGGATGAAGTAAGTAGTCTTTATCACTTCTGTCCCTTTCACCTTTGGGTACTGCACAGGCGTACTACTTCTATAGCTAGATAACTGCTGACTTGCTCAACCTCCGGAGATACTGCATGTACTTCTCCTCACTCTATGTGTATTTAGGCTAAGATAAAAGCTAGGTTGTTAAGATAAGAGTATACTCGAAGACGATATGCTCGAACATCCTTTCAGGGACAGTTTACAAAACTGATTCATCCTTTCAGGAACATTTTGTAAAACTGGTTCTGTTACTAACACACTGAACACAAACCTCTCCTTATTTTTTTGTTTTATTCTTCTCTTTCTTCCAGCGAGATGCTTCTGGGCCCTGTACCTACCAGCTTCCCCTTCCTGCCCAAACACAAGGCCAATTCCTACAGACAGGGCTGAGGAGCCCTTTCCCGCGGCTGCGAGTCGAGCGGAGGCGTCGAGGGGCGGGTTGGCTCCAAAATGAAATAAAGGTCGATGTTTTTAGAAGCCCGGTTGTCTTCACGCCCCCAACGAGAGTCCTCGCCACGAGTGGGCACACGGGCTCAGCCAGCCTCGCGGCCAGCGGTGCCTCGCTAATAGAGAACAGTGCGATTAATTAACAGCATACGGGCCACCGCAGAGCTCTGGCCTCCTGCTCGCTTGTCCTGGCTCACATAGCGGGAGCAAAAGCCCTCTTGTTCCTCCCATGATGTCCTTGGTGGTGCCAAATGGTCCATGTACGGTGTACTGACCCGATCCCCGGGGTCCTGCAGAGCACAAATAGTCCCAGCACCTGGGCAGATGTGCAGCATCCAGCCCTTTTTTTGGGGAGCACACAGTGGTGGGTTCCGTCTCCTCCCAAGTGTCACGAAAGCTCAGCCCCTCCGAGGGGGATCCAGGGCTGCTCGGGTTTCCTGATCAGGGGACTGCTGGAGTGAGGTCTGGGCAACACGGCTGTGTGACACCCCCTCGCGTCCCTTTTTCCTGTCTCTGCATCACTGCAGCGCACAGAAGCACAGGCAATGGTCACAAACGTGTTCACTATCACTGCAGCGCACAGAAACACAGGCAATGGTCACAAACGTGTTCACTATCACTGCACAGAAACACAGGCAATGGTCACAAACGTGTTCACTATCACTGCACAGAAGCACAGGCAATGGTCACAAACGTGTTCACTATCACTGCACAGAAGCACAGGCAATGGTCACAAACGTGTTCACTATCACTCCAGCGCACAGAAACACAGGCAATGGTCACAAACGTGTTCACTATCACTGCACAGAAACACAGGCAATGGTCACAAACGTGTTCACTATCACTGCAGCGCACAGAAACGCAGGCAATGGTCACAAACGTGTTCACTATCACTGCAGCGCACAGAAACACAGGCAATGGTCACAAACGTGTTCACTATCACTGCAGCGCACAGAAACGCAGGCAATGGTCACAAACGTGTTCACTATCACTGCACAGAAACACAGGCAATGGTCACAAACGTGTTCACTATCACTGCAGCGCACAGAAGCACAGGCAATGGTCACAAACGTGTTCACTATCACTGCAGCGCACAGAAGCACAGGCAATGGTCACAAACGTGTTCACTATCACTGCAGCGCACAGAAACGCAGGCAATGGTCACAAACGTGTTCACTATCACTGCAGCGCACAGAAGCACAGGCAATGGTCACAAACGTGTTCACTATCACTGCACAGAAACACAGGCAATGGTCACAAACGTGTTCACTATCACTGCAGCGCACAGAAGCACAGGCAATGGTCACAAACGTGTTCACTATCACTGCAGCGCACAGAAGCACAGGCAATGGTCACAAACGTGTTCACTATCACTGCACAGAAACGCAGGCAATGGTCACAAACGTGTTCACTATCACTGCACAGAAACACAGGCAATGGTCACAAACGTGTTCACTATCACTGCAGCGCACAGAAGCACAGGCAATGGTCACAAACGTGTTCACTATCACTGCAGCGCACAGAAACGCAGGCAATGGTCACAAACGTGTTCACTATCACTGCACAGAAACGCAGGCAATGGTCACAAACGTGTTCACTATCACTGCACAGAAACGCAGGCAATGGTCACAAACGTGTTCACTATCACTGCACAGAAACACAGGCAATGGTCACAAACGTGTTCACTATCACTGCACAGAAACACAGGCAATGGTCACAAACGTGTTCACTATCACTGCAGCGCACAGAAACACAGGCAATGGTCACAAACGTGTTCACTATCACTGCAGCGCACAGAAACACAGGCAATGGTCACAAACGTGTTCACTATCACTGCACAGAAACGCAGGCAATGGTCACAAACGTGTTCACTATCACTGCAGCGCACAGAAACGCAGGCAATGGTCACAAACGTGTTCACTATCACTGCAGCGCACAGAAACACAGGCAATGGTCACAAACGTGTTCACTATCACTGCAGCGCACAGAAACACAGGCAATGGTCACAAACGTGTTCACTGTCACTGCAGCGCACAGAAACACAGGCAATGGTCACAAACGTGTTCACTATCACTGCAGCGCACAGAAACGCAGGCAATGGTCACAAACGTGTTCACTATCACTGCAGCGCACAGAAACACAGGCAATGGTCACAAACGTGTTCACTATCACTGCACAGAAACACAGGCAATGGTCACAAACGTGTTCACTATCACTGCAGCGCACAGAAACACAGGCAATGGTCACAAACGTGTTCACTATCACTGCACAGAAACACAGGCAATGGTCACAAACGTGTTCACTATCACTGCACAGAAACACAGGCAATGGTCACAAACGTGTTCACTGTCACTGCAGCGCACAGAAACGCAGGCAATGGTCACAAACGTGTTCACTATCACTGCAGCGCACAGAAACACAGGCAATGGTCACAAACGTGTTCACTATCACTGCAGCGCACAGAAACACAGGCAATGGTCACAAACGTGTTCACTATCACTGCAGCGCACAGAAGCACAGGCAATGGTCACAAACGTGTTCACTATCACTGCAGCGCACAGAAGCACAGGCAATGGTCACAAACGTGTTCACTATCACTGCACAGAAACACAGGCAATGGTCACAAACGTGTTCACTATCACTCCAGCGCACAGAAGCACAGGCAATGGTCACAAACGTGTTCACTATCACTGCAGCGCACAGAAACGCAGGCAATGGTCACAAACGTGTTCACTATCACTGCACAGAAGCACAGGCAATGGTCACAAACGTGTTCACTATCACTGCAGCGCACAGAAACGCACGGAATGGTCACAAACGTGTTCACTATCACTGCAGCGCACAGAAACACAGGCAATGGTCACAAACGTGTTCACTATCACTGCAGCGCACAGAAACACAGGCAATGGTCACAAACGTGTTCACTATCACTCCAGCGCACAGAAACACAGGCAATGGTCACAAACGTGTTCACTATCACTGCACAGAAACACAGGCAATGGTCACAAACGTGTTCACTATCACTGCACAGAAACGCAGGCAATGGTCACAAACGTGTTCACTATCACTGCAGCGCACAGAAACGCAGGCAATGGTCACAAACGTGTTCACTATCACTGCAGCGCACAGAAGCACAGGCAATGGTCACAAACGTGTTCACTATCACTGCAGCGCACAGAAACACAGGCAATGGTCACAAACGTGTTCACTATCACTGCACAGAAGCACAGGCAATGGTCACAAACGTGTTCACTATCACTGCACAGAAACACAGGCAATGGTCACAAACGTGTTCACTATCACTGCAGCGCACAGAAACGCAGGCAATGGTCACAAACGTGTTCACTATCACTGCAGCGCACAGAAGCACAGGCAATGGTCACAAACGTGTTCACTATCACTGCAGCGCACAGAAGCACAGGCAATGGTCACAAACGTGTTCACTATCACTGCACAGAAACACAGGCAATGGTCACAAACGTGTTCACTATCACTGCACAGAAACACAGGCAATGGTCACAAACGTGTTCACTATCACTGCAGCGCACAGAAGCACAGGCAATGGTCACAAACGTGTTCACTATCACTGCAGCGCACAGAAGCACAGGCAATGGTCACAAACGTGTTCACTATCACTGCACAGAAACACAGGCAATGGTCACAAACGTGTTCACTATCACTGCACAGAAACACAGGCAATGGTCACAAACGTGTTCACTATCACTGCAGCGCACAGAAGCACAGGCAATGGTCACAAACGTGTTCACTATCACTGCAGCGCACAGAAGCACAGGCAATGGTCACAAACGTGTTCACTATCACTGCAGCGCACAGAAACACAGGCAATGGTCACAAACGTGTTCACTATCACTGCAGCGCACAGAAACGCAGGCAATGGTCACAAACGTGTTCACTATCACTGCACAGAAACGCAGGCAATGGTCACAAACGTGTTCACTATCACTGCACAGAAACACAGGCAATGGTCACAAACGTGTTCACTATCACTGCACAGAAACACAGGCAATGGTCACAAACGTGTTCACTATCACTGCAGCGCACAGAAACGCAGGCAATGGTCACAAACGTGTTCACTATCACTGCAGCGCACAGAAACACAGGCAATGGTCACAAACGTGTTCACTATCACTGCAGCGCACAGAAACGCAGGCAATGGTCACAAACGTGTTCACTATCACTGCAGCGCACAGAAGCACAGGCAATGGTCACAAACGTGTTCACTATCACTGCAGCGCACAGAAACACAGGCAATGGTCACAAACGTGTTCACTATCACTGCAGCGCACAGAAGCACAGGCAATGGTCACAAACGTGTTCACTATCACTGCAGCGCACAGAAACGCAGGCAATGGTCACAAACGTGTTCACTATCACTGCAGCGCACAGAAACGCAGGCAATGGTCACAAACGTGTTCACTATCACTGCACAGAAACACAGGCAATGGTCACAAACGTGTTCACTATCACTCCAGCGCACAGAAGCACAGGCAATGGTCACAAACGTGTTCACTATCACTGCAGCGCACAGAAACGCAGGCAATGGTCACAAACGTGTTCACTATCACTGCACAGAAACGCAGGCAATGGTCACAAACGTGTTCACTATCACTGCAGCGCACAGAAACACAGGCAATGGTCACAAACGTGTTCACTATCACTGCAGCGCACAGAAGCACAGGCAATGGTCACAAACGTGTTCACTATCACTGCAGCGCACAGAAACACAGGCAATGGTCACAAACGTGTTCACTATCACTGCAGCGCACAGAAACGCAGGCAATGGTCACAAACGTGTTCACTATCACTGCAGCGCACAGAAACACAGGCAATGGTCACAAACGTGTTCACTATCACTGCACAGAAGCACAGGCAATGGTCACAAACGTGTTCACTATCACTGCACAGAAACACAGGCAATGGTCACAAACGTGTTCACTATCACTGCACAGAAACACAGGCAATGGTCACAAACGTGTTCACTATCACTGCACAGAAACACAGGCAATGGTCACAAACGTGTTCACTATCACTGCACAGAAACACAGGCAATGGACACAAACGTGTTCACTATCACTGCAGCGCACAGAAACACAGGCAATGGTCACAAACGTGTTCACTGTCACTGCAGCACACAGAAACGCAGGCAATGGTCACAAACGTGTTCACTATCACTGCACAGAAACACAGGCAATGGTCACAAACGTGTTCACTATCACTGCAGCGCACAGAAACGCAGGCAATGGTCACAAACGTGTTCACTATCACTGCAGCGCACAGAAACACAGGCAATGGTCACAAACGTGTTCACTATCACTGCACAGAAACACAGGCAATGGTCACAAACGTGTTCACTATCACTGCAGCGCACAGAAACACAGGCAATGGTCACAAACGTGTTCACTATCACTGCAGCGCACAGAAACGCAGGCAATGGTCACAAACGTGTTCACTATCACTGCAGCGCACAGAAACACAGGCAATGGTCACAAACGTGTTCACTATCACTGCAGCGCACAGAAACACAGGCAATGGTCACAAACGTGTTCACTATCACTGCACAGAAACACAGGCAATGGTCACAAACGTGTTCACTATCACTGCAGCGCACAGAAGCACAGGCAATGGTCACAAACGTGTTCACTATCACTGCACAGAAACGCAGGCAATGGTCACAAACGTGTTCACTATCACTGCAGCGCACAGAAACGCAGGCAATGGTCACAAACGTGTTCACTATCACTGCACAGAAACACAGGCAATGGTCACAAACGTGTTCACTATCACTGCAGCACACAGAAGCACAGGCAATGGTCACAAACGTGTTCACTATCACTGCAGCGCACAGAAACGCAGGCAATGGTCACAAACGTGTTCACTATCACTGCACAGAAACACAGGCAATGGTCACAAACGTGTTCACTATCACTGCACAGAAACACAGGCAATGGTCACAAACGTGTTCACTATCACTGCAGCGCACAGAAACGCAGGCAATGGTCACAAACGTGTTCACTATCACTGCACAGAAACACAGGCAATGGTCACAAACGTGTTCACTATCACTGCAGCGCACAGAAACACAGGCAATGGTCACAAACGTGTTCACTATCACTGCAGCGCACAGAAACGCAGGCAATGGTCACAAACGTGTTCACTATCACTGCAGCGCACAGAAACACAGGCAATGGTCACAAACGTGTTCACTATCACTGCACAGAAACACAGGCAATGGTCACAAACGTGTTCACTATCACTGCAGCGCACAGAAGCACAGGCAATGGTCACAAACGTGTTCACTATCACTGCACAGAAACGCAGGCAATGGTCACAAACGTGTTCACTATCACTGCAGCACACAGAATTAAAGGCAATGGTCACAAACGTGTTCACTGTGTGGCACAAGGTGCAGCTTGGTCCCCACACACAGCTCGGCTGCATCGACTTGTTCCTTTTCCCCCGGGAAAATAATATTTGAAGCAAAAAGCATTTGTACCCACCACCCACCGAACCCCCTGAACCCTTTCCCTGCCCAGGAGGAGCTGGGGAGGCTCTTGGGCTGGGGCGGAACACGGGGAGCCCCAACATTCCCTCCTGGGACACCCCAAAGAGTCCTTAGTTACCAACGGTCAGAGCGACCACGGTGCTCCGAGCGAACAGCTCCCGCGTTCCCCTGGTCCTGCAGCTACTACAGCCGTTTGTGCTCCCCCAAAACTTCTTTCCCGCAGGTAGGAACCCACCCCGACCCCTGCAGCCCAGGACGCTCATGGGGGCAAGAGCGGAGACGAGCGCCGGCCATGGCTCCTGTCTCTCTTGCAGGCTCAGCCCCGCTGCGCCCACCAACCATGCAGCAGCAGCCCAGCCCTGCAGCCTGGGCGCCCCGCCAGGCCCCACCAGCAGGTACGGCACCCCTGGCTCCCCGTCTGCTCGGACACCCGGCACCTTCGGCCCCTTCGCCATCCCGACCCCGGGCACTCCCAGCACCCACCACCCCTGCCCTGGGTCATGTGTGCCCAGAAAATCCCATTTTCTGAGCATTTCCCCAGTACCCAGGGCCATCTCTCCCATTTCCCCTCCCAGAACCGAGTCTCCTCCCGCTTTGCAGCCCCGTTCCCTGCACAGCAGCTCACCCCATGGGGATGTCCCGGCCACCAGCAGACCCAGGGGACATTGGTGATGGGGACCAGCCCATGGAGGGTCCCCCAGCCCATGACAACTCCCTCTCCCCCTCACAGGGCTGCTGAGGGCACCATGTGGGTGCTGCTTCGACCCGCGTGTCTTCCGCATACAATGGTACAACCACCAGGGCACAGCGGTGGCCGCAGTCACTCCGGTGCTGCCAATTGCCATCCGAAACCTGGAGATGCAATTTGCACAACTCAGCATCTCCGACAAGGCCACCGCTGCGGGGACAACCCCGGGCGGCCATGTCCGCCCCAGCTGCTCGGCTGCCCCCAGCAACAAAGCCCCTGGGGACCCCAAGAAGAGCCCTCAAAAAGATGCCCTGAAGCAGAATGTCCCGAGGCGCGATGAGCCCGGTGTCACCATGGCCGCCGTGCCCCAGCGGGACTCCAGCTCACTGGCGCGGCCCCAGCACCTGCCAACGACCAACGAGCAGCTGGGGCGCAAAAGGAGCCCCGAGCGGGGGCAGAGCCCCGAGCCGCCCAGCAAGCGCAGCACAACAGTGGAGCTGCCACAGGCTGCCCCGGCAGAGCAGCGGGGCCGCAAGCGGAGCCAAAAACGGGGGCACAGCCCTGAGTCTGAGCCCCCCAGCAAGCGCAGGGCAGACGTGGAGCAGCCGCAGTCCCAGGCTGCCCCAGCAGAGCAGCGGGGCTGCAAACGGGGCCACGAACGGGGACAAAGCCCCGAATCTGAGCCCCCCAGCAAGCGTGGGACGGGCGTGGGAGGGGGGGATTAGAACATGAGCAGGGGATGGGGTTCAGGGTGGGGGGGGGGGTGTTGGAGGGGTTAGGGAGGACAGGATACTGCATTAGGGAGGCGGGTGGAGGGGTTAGGGAGGATACGATGCTACACTGGGGGGTCTGGAGGGGTTAGGGAGGATACGATGCTACATTGGGGGGGTCTGAAGGGGTTAGGGAGGATACGATGCTACATTGGGGGGGTCTGGAGGGGTTAGGGAGGATACGATGCTACATTGGGTGGGTCTGGAGGGGTTAGGGAGGATACGATGCTACATTGGGGGGGTCTGGAGGGGTTAGGGAGGATACGATGCTACATTGGGGGGGTCTGGAGGGGTTAGGGAGGATACGATGCTACATTGGGGGGGTCTGGAGGGGTTAGGGAGGATACGATGCTACATTGGGGGGTCTGGAGGGGTTAGGGAGGATACGATGCTACATTGGGGGGGTCTGGAGGGGTTAGGGAGGATACGATGCTACATTGGGGGTGGGTCTGGAGGGGTTAGGGAGGATACGATGCTACATTGGGGGGGTCTGGAGGGGTTAGGGAGGATACGATGCTACATTGGGGGGTCTGGAGGGGTTAGGGAGGATACGATGCTACATTGGGGGGGTCTGGAGGGGTTAGGGAGGATACGATGCTACATTGGGGGGTCTGGAGGAGTTAGGGAGGATACGATGCTACATTGGGGGGGTCTGGAGGGGTTAGGGAGGATACGATGCTACATTGGGGGGGTCTGGAGGGGTTAGGGAGGATACGATGCTACATTGGGGGGTCTGGAGGGGTTAGGGAGGATACGATGCTACATTGGGGGGGTCTGGAGGGGTTTGGGAGGGCGGGATGCTGCATTAGGGGGGAGGGGGGCTGGCGTGGCTTTCATGGGACCTTTTTTCTTTTTCGCTTTCAATTAAATGCTGTTTTTCTGGATCTGCTCTGTGCCTGTGTGGGGTGGGGTGAAGGGGCACTGGGAACCACAGACCCAGCTTTGCTTCCCTGCTGCAGCAAAATAACCCCAAATCAGCCCCAGAATGGCGAGGGAGGCGCTGCAGGGCAGGGACCCTCCTGCCCTTGTCTGGCTGCACCTTGGGCAGCTGTTTTTCCCCTCCCTGGTCCTGCAACCAACCAAACTATCACTACACTGGCCAGAAATTGCCTGGAAATCTCATCTCCCTTTATTGCTCATTTCCCACCCCAGCTCCACAACCTGGGGCCCATGGAGCACCCGGCGACCCAGCTCCGCGGGTCCGGCCGGCAGCAGCTGCACTGAGTCCCCATCCCGGACGCTGGAGCCGGTGCAGCCCCCGCTGCCGCTCAGCACCCCGAGCTTCATCCTGGCCCAAAACTCGGGTCCCTGGAGCAGCTGCAGCACCCACCACAGCTCTGGGGGGGCACAGAGAAAAGGAGAAAAAAAGAATCCCCAAACCCAAATGTAGAGAAGCCTCAGCGCTGCAGGACGAGCTCTCCCCTCCCAATGCTGCTGGAGAAGCCGCCGGTGCCATTGTGGCCGCAGGGCAGGCGCAGGACCCCGTCGCAGAGCCCGAGGAGCTCGGACACCCCGGTTGTTGCTGGGGGGATCCCGGGCGGGGTTTGGGATCCCGAGAGGAGCTGCCGGCCCAGGGGGCCCCGGCGGGCGCCCCGCTGCCCCAGGCACCGCGGGGGCTCTCGGGGCTGGAGCAGCTGCCGCTGCCCACGTTGGCGTCGAAGGGAGGGAAGAGGTCGCTGCAGAGGAGCGATCCGGTGAAGGTGTCGCTCCAGTCGCTGGGATTGAAGTCACTGCTGGGCCAGGTGGGTTCCGAGGGCTCCTTGTTCAGGAGGAGCGATGGCAACGCTGAGGCACCGTTCAGCTCCCGAGCGCTGCCGAGCAGGGAGCCATCGAGGCCGTAGGGGAACGTCGCGGCTGTCGCCTGCGCTTTCCAACCCAGATGATCCACCAGCTCCTCCACCGCCTCCGGTTTCTTCTTGGAGCCCTTCCCTCTGAGCTGGACCACCCTGATGCTCTGGCTGCCCGGGTGGCCGAGCTCCTCCAGGGCTCTGCGGGCGCTCTCCGGGCTCTCGTACTCCACCAGCGCGCAGCACCGGCTCAGCAGCTCGGGGAAGCGCGACGCGTATTTGCGCACAGCCGAGGGCAGCTTGCGGCCCGGGCGCAGGATGCGGATGGAGGCGATGGCGCCAAAGGGGCTGAACATCCTCATGATGGTCTCCAGGAAGTTCTTCTGCAGCGGCAACAGCGCGTCCTGCTCGCGGGGCAGCAGCTCCCAGGCCAGCAGCAGTTTGCTGGGGGGGATGCTGAGCAGGGACTTGGGGATGGGGACATGCCGCCTCACTTTGGTGCCCTCCTCGTTCACTTCCAGCAGCTCCGAGAACCGCAGGGCGTAGAGCGTGAGCCGCCAGTCGCGCGTCAGGTATTTCACCCGTGGAAGAGACGGGGGTCACCACGTCCCCATGAGCGTCTCAGGCAGGGACCACCCTAAGCCTGCTGTCTGGGCAGGCTGCGACCCCATCAACCTGAAACCACAGCAAAGCAACGTCCCCATGCCACATGAGCATCTTAGGGGTTTGCAGGAGAACATTCCCAATGGGCTCTGGAAATGGCAACCTGGACCTCCCCATACACCCCAGCAGAAGCAGCCAGAGGACACCCAGACACACGGACACCCTCCACATGAAGGCCAATTCCAGCCCCGCTGGCCGGCACCGGAAACCACCTACCTTCTTGAAGGACGTCAGCAGTTTGATGCTGACAAAGCCCATCTTGTTCTTCTGGACGTGTTTCAGCAGGAAAGCGTCCTTGGCCAGGTTCTCATCGGAAAGGTAGAACTCCACCTGGGACACGATCCTCCGGACCAGCTGTGGGTCGGGGATGGAGCAGCTGCGGTCCAACAGATCAGCCCCCAACACATCGCTCACGTTGCAGAAGCTCCTGGCAGAGCAGCGGGGACACAGGCGTGAGCTGGTGGCCTTTGGGATGTCAGCACTGCCCAGTCTCAGCCACAAGGGCAGTAGGGACAGCAGGGACACCAGCTCTGCCCTGAACACAGGGGAACAGCAGCCCGCACCCTGCGAGGCTCCCGGTGCTGAGACCGTGAATCTACACCCATCCCAGAGAGGAGACACGTTCCCTTGGGGACAAACACGAGGTGAGACCCTGTGCACACCCCAACAGCCACGTACCCGCTGAAGCCTTTGCCGAATCCCTCGCGGCTGAGCAGGGTGAGCGAGCGGCTCCGGGACGCACGGACGTTCAGCGCCAGGACAGAGTTTCTTTGCGCTATCAGAGAGTTGCTGCAGCTGGGCTGGGAACCGAGCCCCAGGGCCACTCCAGAGCTACGTGACGACATCGTCCTTCATCTGGGATGGCAAACAGGAGGAGGACAGGGCTGGGACACCTCCTGACTGCAGAGCCCCCGAGCCCAGCCCAGCCATGGGGGAGCAGAAGCAGCTCATTGCTGTGTCCTTACCTGCTTGGCAGTGCTGGGAAGGGTAGAAAATCCTGATACTACATCCTAGAGACCCACAGGCAGCAAAGCCCAACCCTCCCCACCTCCAAGGTGAGGTTCCTGAAAGACAAAGTGAAAAAGAAAGGGGGAAAAAAGAAAGAAAGAAAAAGCCCTCAGCACAAGCAGGCTGCTGGTTTATAAGGGGAGCTGCCCACAAAGAGCCCAGTGGGTGCTTATGGACCCACCAGGCTCCAGGTGAGACCTGTCAGGGTTAAACAGCCCCAGCTGAGCCTGGGAGCAGCCGGGCCGGCCTGCGGTGACCCAGAGCAGGTGGAGGGGCAGGGACAGAGCTATCGGCACCCGGCACAACAGTGAACTGCTGCTGTGAAGTGGAAATCATAGAATGATTTGGGTTGAGACTTTCCCAGCTACCCAGTGCCCCCCTGCCATGACAGGGACATCTTCACCAGCTCAGGGTGCTCAGAGCCCCGTCCAGCCTGGCCTGGGATGTCTCAGGGATGGTTCACCCACCACCTCTTGCTCAGGGTCAGGAGGTGCTGCTGAGCCCCCCAGGAAATAACCCCCTTGTTTGGGCCCTGAGACTTGGCATCTGAAGGAAGAGGCTCAGGCTGGTCCAGCCACCCCTGCACGACTGGCACAATGCAGAGGGAGAGCGAAAAAGGGTGCAGAGGGAGAGGCTGAGGCTACACCTTCCCCCTCCTGAGCTCTACCAGCAGGAAGGAGCCGTCGCTGGTCACGTCCCTCTGTCCTGCTCCCATCCTCCACAATCAGTCTGGAAGCAATATTACAAGATGCTTCTTGCAGCCCCATCTCCCACTCCATGGATTCTGGTCTCACCCCCAAAAACAGCCGCCGTTTTGCAGTGAATGCACCTCCCTGCACGCACCGGATCCCCGGCCAAAACCGCTTCAATCAGACCAGACCCTGCATCTCCCCCCAGTGCTGCAGCATCCGCCCGACACCTTTTAGTGACTAAAGAAGAAATGGGACCTCAACAATCCTTGAACAGGCCTGAGCATTTGATACCCGTTTCTTGCTATTCAGGTTTAGCCGGGAATTTGGTCCATTGGATGGGCTGTCCTCCTCGCACAGTGCTGCACAGCTCCAGGGCATCTCGCTCGCACATCCGTGGGAAGCCTTTTCTGACTTAGTGCTCCCTGCATATATATTTCATCCTTTCCTGCAATCAACCTTTCCTTTTTCCTGGCTTGGCCTTTCCCAGCGAGTTCTTGAGGATTGGCTTCCTCCAAACTGCTTGAGTGCTGCTGAAGGAGGATGAAGGGACAGCTCTGGTGACCCAAGCGCTGTACTCACCACCAACAATCGTCCAGCACCGCAACGCAGGTTTCACAGCTCCTTGTGTCCAACCCTGGTGTGACCTGATTACAGCAGGGGGTGAAAAAGCTCAAGCAGCCAACAAGAGAACTGGAGAACGGAATCACAGAATCATATTGGTTGGCAGAGACACCAAGATCATCGAGTCCAACCATAACCCACCCTGGACTGCCCCATGTCCTGAGAACCTCATGTCCGTCTGTCCAGCCCTCCAGGGATGGTGATTCCAGCACTGCCCTGGGCAGCCTGTTCAATGCCCCACAGCCCTTTGGGGATGAAATTGGCCTCCTTAGAATTACAGCTGGTGAGAGGGCTCAAGGACAGCAAAAAGAATGTTTTCAAATACATAGCAGATAAAACTAATACCAGAGGCAATGTAGGCCCACTGATGAATGGGGTGGGTGCCCTGGTGGCAGAAGATACAGAGAAGGCAGAATTGCTGAATGCCTTCTTTGTCTCTGTCTACTCTGCCGGAGGCTGTCCTGGGGAGCCCCGTACCCCTGAGACCCCGGATGAAGCCAGGTCAATGGAGGAGTTTGCTTTAGTCGATGAGGACTGGGTTAGGGAGCAATTAAATAGTCTGGACATCCATAAATCCATGGGTCCAGATGGGATGCACCCGTGGGTGCTGAGGGAGCTGGCTGAAGTCATTGCTGGACTGCTCTCCATCATCTTTGCCAAGTCTTGGGAAACGGGAGAGGTGCCCGAGGATTGGAGGAAAGCAAATGTCACTCCAGTCTTCAAAAAGGGCAAGAAGGAGGACCCGGGTAATTATAGACCGGTCAGCCTCACCTCTGTCCCTGGGAATGTAATGGAACAGCTTGTCCTTGGTGCCATCTCAAGGCATATCAAGGATAAGAGGGTTATTAGGGGCAGTCAGCATGGCTTTACCAAGGGTAAGTCATGCTTGACCAACCTCATAGCCTTTTATGAGAATGTAACAAGGTGGATGGATGATGGCAGAGCGGTGGATGTGGTCTACCTTGACTTCAGTAAAGCCTTTGACACAGTCTCCCACAGCATCCTCACAGCTAAGTTGAGGAGGTGTGGTCTGGACAATAGAGTTGTGAGGTGGGTTGCAAACTGGCTTAGGGAGAGAAGCCAGAGAGTGGTAGTCAATGGTGCGGAGTCTAGTTGGAGGCCAGTATCTAGTGCAGTGCCTCAGGGGGCAGTGCTGGGGCCAATATTATTCAATATATTCATTAACGATTTACACGAGGGAATAGAGTGTACTATCAGCAAGTTTGCTGATGACACCAAGCTGGGAGGAGTGGCTGACACGCCGGAGGGCTGTGCTGCCATCCAGCGGGACCTGGAAAGCTGGAGAGTTGGGCGGGGAATAACCTAATGAAATTTAACAAGGGGAAGCGTAGAGTCCTGCATCTGGGCAGGAACAACCCCAGGTTCCAGTATAGGTTGGGAGATTACATATTAGAGAGCAGTGTAGGGGAAAGGGACCTGAGGGTCCTGGTGGACAACAGGATGACCATGAGCCAGCACTGTGCCCTTGTGGCCAGGAAGGCCAATGGCATCCTGGGGTGTATTAGAAGGGGGGTGGTTAGTAGATCGAGAGAGGTCCTCCTTCCCCTCTACTCTGCCCTGGTGAGACCACATCTGGAATATTGTGTCCAGTTCTGGGCCCCTCAGTTCAAGAAGGACAGGGAACTGCTGGAGAGGGTCCAGCGTGGGGCAACGAAGATGATTAAGGGAGTGGAGCATCTCCCTTATGAAGAAAGGCTGAGGGAGCTGGGTCTCTTTAGTTTGGAAAGAGGAGACTAAGGGGGGACCTTATTAATGTTTATAAATATATAAAGGGTGAGTGCCATGGGGATGGAGCCAGGCTCTTCTCGGTGGCAAACAATGATAGGACAAGGGGTAATGGGATCAAGCTGGAACACAAGAGGTTCCACTTAAATTTGAGAAGAAACTTCTTCTCAGTGAGGGTGGCAGAGCCTGGAACAGGCTGCCCAGGGAAGTGGTGGAGTCTCCTTCTCTGGAGACGTTCAAAACCCGCCTGGACATGTTCCTGTGCGACCTCACCTGGGTGTTCCTGCTCCAGCAGGGGGATTGGACTAGATGATCTTTTGAGGTCCCTTCCAATCCCAAACATACTGTGAAACTGTGATACTGTGTAACACCCAGCTGCTGCTGCTCCACCTGGAGCGCAGAGCCTCCAGGGACTAGAGCCTGTGGGAGAGGGGCAAACAGCTGAGCTTTGGAGGAAAAAAAGTCAGGCAAGTGCAGAAGGACACACAGTGCAGCTGTTCCTGGGCCCCACAGCTGGGCTAGGGGAAGCAGAGCACACCTACGACCTCCAGTCTCTAGGGCAAGGGACCCTGGATGGGCTGTACAGAGAAAATTCTTATCAGCTGTGAAGAAAAACAAGTGAAACTAATTCAGAGAATCCATGAAAGAGCTCAGCACCCTGCCATGCAGCAGTCCCTAAGGGAAGGGGCTGCTGGCATCCCCGAGCTGTGTGGTGGTCCAGAGAATGAGAGACACAAGGCTTGTGATTGCTCCTGGCAAGTTATTGACATGGCTGTGAAAGGAGAGACCAAGGGCAGTGGGAATGCCCTGATGGTGGGACTGGAACGAAAGCCAAGATTATGCATTGCCGGGACGGACTCACTAACAGGGTACAGTGCTGCACTTGCTGCCGTTGATGGAAGAGCACCAGCACCATGGAGGCGAGGGACTTAAAAATGGAGGGGCAATTGGCTCATGGAGGTGTTCCGAAACACCCCCGCAATGGGGAGGTTCCTTGTGAGACGAAGGGGATGCCGTACGGTGCAGGTCAACCAGGCCAAGTCGGCAGTAGATCTCAAATGTTCCAAGTCCTTGACTGGAATTGGAGACAGGCGGGTGGGAAGGGAGCCTGAGGGGGATCCAGCCAAACCGCCGGCTTGCGGCAGCACCAGCCCAGGGCTTCCCGCAACCAATGCCGGGACACCCCGAGGACAGAGATTTCCTGCAGCCTTCTTTGTCCCGAGGTGGAGCAGGAACAGATGAGCACAGGGGGAAAACTGTCATTTTTTTAATTGGCTTTAATGATTTCTAAAAACAATGCAAGGCCGAGCAGAGGCTGGCAGCACCATGTCCTCAGGGCAGGTGAATCCCGCGGTCACTGTCCATGCACCCATCCCTGGCGTGGACGCTGCGCAGGCACCCGCGTGGCGCTGGCAGCCGGGCTCTACTCCTCTTGCTGTCCCGCGGTGCAGCTGCAGCGGAAAGCCCTGCGCAGAGCCCGCAGCGCCCTCCGGAACCGGGAAGGCCGTCGCCGTGGAGCTGGGCCCTGCGCTGGGCAGGCCATGTCTGTGCTGGTCTCTCCTCCATGCTCTGCAGACATTGGAGAAACTGTGTTCTCTTCTTTGTCCTTTGCAGCTGGGACGAGAGGGGCTGTGCTGGCCTGTCCCTCATTGTCTCCTGCCAAACGAGCCTCAGTGGCTTCAAGTCCTGCAGGTGCTGGTGCTGCCACTGGAACATCCACGCATTGGGCCAGGTCCCGCTGTTCCACCGCTTGCTGGCCAGGTCCCTGGATCTCAGCCTCAGCCCTGTGCACGGCCTCACTGATGATGTGCTCCACAATGTCTAACAGGTCCACATCGTCCTCTGCAGGGCTCTGCTGGACAGGTTCCAGGCGCTCTGCCTCTGCCTCCGCCTCCGTGTCTGTGCAGCTGGGCAAGCCAGACCCCTCCTGGGGACCTGCAGGGGTGTCCTGGAGGTGCTCCTGGAACAAGGGGTTGATCCAGATGCTGGGGATGAAGATGTCTCCGCCTTCGCACCCCTCTTTGTTGTTCTCATCCTCCACATCCATGCGCTGGGCCAGGTCCTGCTGTTCCTGCGGTTCCTGGCCAGCTCCCATGATCTCAGCCACAGCCCTGCGCAAGCTCTCCTTGAAGATGCGCTGGGCTGTGTCCCACAGAGCTGCGTCGTAGGCTGTGGGGCCCTGTGGGGCAGGTGCTGGGCACTCTGCCTCTGCTGCTGCCTCGGTGTTGGTGCTGCGAGGCCAGCCAGACCCCTCCTGGGGACCTTCACGGTGGTCCTGGACGCGCTCCCGCACCGAGGTGGTGACCGAGGTGCTCTGGATGCTGTGCTGGCCCAGGCTGTGTCTGACCTCCGAGCAGGAGGAGGAGCAGGACACAGGGGATGGAGGTGGCAGTCCCGGCACTGCAGCAGCTGCTTGCGGCCCCGTCCAACCACCGGCCTTTCCCTCCTGCCCTGTCCCGTCCCTCCCCTGTGGCCTGTGGAGCAAGGGGGGAAGCCCCAAGGGCTGGGAGTGGGCGTTCGCCTCCTCGTCGATGGGCATCTTGGGTCTCGTCTACCAAAGAGCTGCAACGGGCACCCAGGGGAGATGCTGCCTCCTGAGAAGCTGCTGCTCCTGAGAAGCTGCTCTCCTGGGAGTGAGCACCCCAGGGCTCTCGCTCCTTAAATACCCCCACGGTCAGGGCGGGGACCCCCGTGTCACAATGGCCTCTGGCTATGACAACCCCATGTAACAATGGCCTCTGGTTATGACGAGGTGCCCACATCACAGAGCCCGGCGGTCGCCACGGAGACACCCACCTCCGGGCCCGGCTGGGACTGGCTGTGCGCGGCGTGGGGCAGCCCCTGCTTGAAGGAGGAGGGAGCAGAGAATGGCGAGGGAAGCTGTCCCCAGCACACAGGACCCCGTCCCCCAGAGCTTTGCTCAGATGCTGCTGCCTGCTCCGCTGCACCTGCAAGAATCCGCATTCAGAGCTTGTTTGCAGTACAAACCAAGGGCCACTCTACAGCCTCACCACACTGATACTTTGTTTTCAACACGATCGTCATGAGTTTTCTTAAGTAGGTATGAGCCTCCTTCCAAGAAGAAGGCTGAAGCCACATCCACAAAACCACACAGTCCGTTTTCAGCAATCGAATCTACCGTTTCCCCCTTTAGTGACAACCAGGGTTCTCCCAAGGTGCGCTTTTACAGTACTTGTGAGCTGTTCACTGACTCACTTGCTAAAGGAGGTGGCCTCATCCAACTCCCAGTTTCATCCTGCCAGCTCTCCAATGCATTGCCTCTGCCACCTTCCTTCTACCGGGCCCAAAGTGCATTCTACTGCCTGGTTAGGGAGATGCACGTGCCACCGGTCCCAAAGCATCGCTCTGGGGACCCATCATAGCTGGCCATTTCCTCTCAGCTGCTGCACCAGCCAAACCTTTCTGGAACAGCAAACTCTCAGAATCTGCTCCAGGTCTGTAAGAGTCGGTCCAAAACCAGGATCTGCCTGAACATCGCCATCCAGCACAGACTGACAGTGACTTAGACAGAGGCCTGAGGAGAAGCATTGTGTTGCACAGGGGTCTCCAGCCTGGAAGGCTACTGCTAACAATGGCTGCTGTGTGGAGTTTGCCTGCTGCTTCAGCCAAGCTAGCCCCCACCTCCTAAAAGGGGTTGTTAGATGGGTCTCTCTGACCCAGGGACAATCGCTGCCGTCCAGAAGATGGATTCTTACCTGCAGCCTCAGTCACACCTTGTCCCTCACCCGCTCCCTCGAACAAAGGACAACAAAAAAGAGCATGCCCAGAAGCTGGCCAAGGGTCCTGAGGTCACCCAATGGACCAGAGAGATAGCCCTGAGTGCAGGCCACGCAGGCGCAGACAAGCGCTGGCAAGAGAGGCAAAGACTTTTCGAGCCTGCACAGTTAAGCCCGGATTGAGAACCAAAGGTGGAGATTGGCCTGAAACAATGGGAGCGAGGGGGGGTGAAGAAGTATAAAGATGGTTCCTGACTGGACGTCATTGAGATCTCCCCACCAGAGGATCCCAAACCACCATGGAGGACCGGCAGGACTCCACGGGACTGGACCCCAGAGGGACGGACACCTTTGGAACTCATCTGCTGGTAAACCAGTCCTCATTCCCCTCTTTGCCTTCTTCTTTCCCTGTTTCTTTTTCCTTTCCTGTTTTCTTACTCTCTCGCTATCACGTGCCGCTTTACGGGCAAAATAATAAAGTAACACTGTTTGATTGCATTCTAAGCCCTTGGCGTTTCAGATGCCTTAATTTTGTGCCTCGAGAAGAACGTAAATGAACCATCACGAGTCCATCGCTGAGTGGACCCTAACAAGGTCCTTGCAAGCTCTCCATCTCCTTTTGCTCCCCTAGCACACTTCTTCCCCCCTCCATGCAGTTTGGTTTCAGCCTAGGGAGCAGACAAATCCTTGGAAAAAGTAGGCATTCTTTTCATGTCCTATGTCAGCACAGGAAAAGAAGAAAATCCCAAAGTCTCAACATCTACACCACCCTAAGTGGAAGGCCAACGTGTCCCCACCATCCCCCAGCATGATGTGCCACTAGTTCATACACGACTCAGTGATTTTGGGAGAGGTAGAAGAAAGCATGCACCAAAAATTAGAAAAAAAGTCTGAAAGCTTAAGACGAAACAGCACTTCTAAAGAAGGAGATGATTGGAAGCCGCTCTGACCTGCACTGCTAACGACTTGTCCTGTTGTTTTTTAAAACAAGTTACTCTTTTAGTGAATTTGCCTGTCAGCTAAAGCTTTCATATTAGCTGCATTTTCCTGGAGCACCAGACACATGTTTTGGTAAATATAGCAATGGAATGCAAACTTATTGATAAGCACGGATGGACATCTCGCGAGAGGGGCGACGAGAAACAAGTGACCAAGAAACTGACCAACTGTGTATAACATTCCATTCACGTGAATACTTCATATAAAAGTGGGAGATCACGAGGATCTCGTCCCTTTTTTTGCCTTTTCCCTTCTGCTTATGACCGACATTAGGAGAGGACCTTGCAAGTCGTCCCTGCGAACTGAGGCCTAGTGAGAGACTGAATCCAGCTCCGGTTGGCTGCAGAGTCTAATCCAGGACTTTGGGTGCCGGCTCTGCAGTTGCTGAGACTTTCAAGATTGGGTTTGTATATTTTGTATTATTGAAGTGATTGAGCAGCTCCGGAACTTTGAGGACAGCCTTGCTGGTTCTCTATGGGCTTGTGTCTCTGCTGTGGAGAAACTGTGAAAAATCTGATGACCGGTTTGAAAAGCTATTGCAAGAAATCAAAGAACTCAGAGAAGACACATACCATTCACGACCTGCACAAACCTGTGTTTCAGCTGTTAGGAAAAGGTGTTTCCAGTCTCGAGAGAGAGGACAGAGGCAGCCCACAAAAAGAGGTTCACTGTGGTTCTTCCTACATGAGCAAGGAGAAAACATGAATAAGTGGCATGGAAGACCTACCTCAGAACTTCAGGAACGAGTACGTGAGATCAAAGGAAAAACTCCTAGGAAGGTGGCTGCTCCAGTTTACAAAAGGAGCAGAAGAGATTCTGATGCTCTTGAAGGAACCTCTAATTCACACCCAGAGACTGTGCAAAACAGAAATTAGAGGTGCCCTGCCTCCAACCAGGTGGAGGAAAGGGATAACAGAGTTTATTGGACTGTACAAATACGATGGCCTGGTACAACACACCCCCAGGAGTACAAAGCTTTAGTGGACACTGGTGCTCGGTGCACAATAATTCCTTCTAATTATAAAGGAACACAATCCATCAATATAGTTGGAGTGACTGGGGGATCCCAGGAACTGACTGTTGTAGAGGCTGAAATGAGCCTAACTGGAAAAAACTGGCAAAGGCATCCCATTGTGACTGGTCCAGATGCTCCGTGCATCCTTGGCATAGACTACCTCAGGAGAGGGCATTTTAAGGACCCAAAAGGGTATAGGTGGGCATTTGGTACAGCAGCTGTGGACACTGAGAAAATTGAACAGCTGTCTGATTTGCCTGGTCTTTCAGATGACCCTTCTGTTGTAGGACTGCTGACGGTTGACGATCAGCAGGTGACTGTGACTGTGACTCTGTGACTACAACTATGACTCTGTGACTCTGACCCCATGATTGTGACACTGTGAATCTGCGACATCTGTGACTCTGTGTCATCTGTGACTCTGTGACTGTGACTCTGTGACTCTGACCCTGTGACTGTGACTCTGTGACATATGTGACTCTGTGACCATAACTATGACTCTGTGACTCTGACCGCATGATTGTGACTCTGTGACTTTGTGACTCTGTGACCACAACTATGTCTCTGTGATTCTAATCCTGTGATTGTGACTCTGTGTCTCTGTGACATCTGTGATTCTGTGTCTTCTGTGACTGTGACTCTGTGACTGTGACTCTGTGACTGTGACTCTGTGACATATGTGACTCTGTGACTCTGTGACCACAACTATGACTGTGACTCTGACCCCATGATTGTGACTCTGTGACTCTGTGACATCTGTGACTCTGTGTCATCTGTGACTTTGTGACTGAGACTCTGTGTCATCTGTGACTCTGTGACTGTGACTCTGTGACCACAACTATGTCTCTTTGACTCTGACCCCATGATTGTGACTCTGTGACTCCGTGAAGTCTGTGACTCTGTGTTGTCTGTGACTCTGTGAGTGTGACTGTGTAACCGTGACTCTTTGACTGTATCCCTGTGACTATGTGACTATGTGATTATGTGACATCTGGGGCTCTGGGGCTCTGGGACTATGTGACTGGGACTCTGGGACTTTGTGATTCTGCTCTCTGTTTGTGACCCTGTGACTCAGTTACTATGTGACAATGTGAAATTCTTACTGTGATGGTGTGACTGGGACTCTGTGACTTTGTCTCTGTGATTGTGACACTGTGATTCTGGGACTGTGACTGTGACTCTGTGACATATGTGACTCTGTGACGGTGACTCTGTGACCACAACTACGACTCTCTGACTCTGACCCTGTGACCGTGACTCTGTGACTCTGTGACATCTGAGACTCTGTCATCTGTGACTCTGTGACTCTGAACCTGTGCCTGTGACTCTGTGACATATGTGACTCTGACTCTGTGACCACAACTATGACTCTGTGTCTCTGAACCTGTGACTGTGACTCTGTGTCTCTGTGACTCTAAGTGTGACTCTTTGACTCTGTGACTCTATGACTCTGACTCTGTGATTGGGACTCTGACCCTGTGGCTGTGACTGTAACTCTGTGACATCCGTGACTGTGACATCTGTGACTGTGACTCTATGACTGTGATTCTTTGACTCTGTGGCTGTGGCTCTGTGACTATGAGTGTGAATTTGTGACATCTATGTCTCTATGAACAGCAAGAGGGAAACAGGGACAGGGATGTGGACAGAGATGGAAGAAGAATCAGCCGAGAAATAGGAAGAGTGGCAGAACGAGGGAGAGGAAGCAGGAGGAAAGGGGAGCGGGCAGGGAGGGACGGGGACACAGAAGAGGTGACATGACCCAGGACTCACCAGAGCTCCAGCTCTCTGCATGGCCAGGCAAATTGTGGAGCTCAGGCCCTCCTGTCTGTGTCTGTCTGTCCTTTCCTCCCTTCCTCTGCTGTAGCTCCAGTCTCTTGCCCGTCCTCCACCCAAGGAACACACGGGTGTCCAACAGCTCTCACCGCACGAGGCTTCCCAGACACACACACACACGCACACACGCACACACACACACACACACACACACACACACACGCACGCACGCACACACACACACACACGCACACGCACACACACACACTCTACGGCCGTACAGTAATTTTCCTCACTGACACGGACCCTGCGGGGCACGTTTGTGATCTGCTCTGCTGAGGCTGCTCACAGGGACTCTTCCTCACCAGAGGGGCAGCTGTCTCTGTGCAGCTGCAGCAGCAGCTGTGGGGATCCCTGCACTTCACCCTCCAGCTGCTTCCCCTTCTCCTGCTCTCTCCAGCTCCAGCCCCAGCAGCTCCTCTCCAGCAAGTGCCCCCTGCCCCCTCCCCCGCCCAGGAGAACAAGGCCAGAGCAGCCCACGCACACCTGAGCCAGAGGCAGCAACAACAGCCCCAGGGCCCCAGAGGGAGGAAAAAGGGCCCCAGGGCTGGGCCGGGGCTGCTCAGCCGTGGGGCAGCTCCAGGGTGGCCACGGCAAAGCTCAGCCTGGGCTGCGACACCATTGGTCGGGACGGCTGTCAGTCTCCTCCCCTGAGCTGATCCTGCAGCTGATTGGCTGCCTGGGCTGTGACTCTGCCCTGGTTTGGGGCCCACCCTGCTCTGAAGTGATGCTCTCTCTGATTGGCTGCCTGAGGCGTTACTCCCCCCCACATTTTCCGCCTTTCCTGAGGCCCTGTTTCCTCTGGTTGGCTGTCTGGGATTTCCCATTGGCTCCTCCTATCAAGTGATGGGTCAGTCTGCATGTCAATCATCTATGTACTGCACTCCCACCAGATGTGGTTGGTGCAGCCAGCACAGCCCGGCCCTGAACACTCCTCAGCTCCTTCAACTCTCACCGCCTTTCCTGCAGACCTCAAAGCTTGATTGGCTGGTTACCTATCAGTCATATGACTCACCCCGCCTCCTCAAATGTGATTGGCTGTCCTGGGTCCACTGACTCCCCATAGACTTCTGGTTGGTTGTTGCCAGGCAACGAAGCCCACCTAAAAATGAAGCTGTGGGCCCTGAGCAAAGGCCATGGGTGATAAAAGACACGTTGGGACCCTAAACATGAGGATTTGGCCCCAGGAAGGAGGCTCTGGGCACTCAAAGGGGTGGGCAGATGCTACAGGTGGCGCTTTGGGCCTGAACACAAGGGGACCCTCTCGGTTCCCACCTGAGCTGGGTTTGGTGCCCGTGACCCCATGAACAGACACCAGTGCTGTCCGGAGTGGCCACGGAACAGACGGAGCCCAAAGCCACGGGCTCCAGGAGCTCAACGGCTGTTGTGACATTTCATGGGCGTTTCACAGGGGTGGCCCATGGACTGCGGGCAACTGTCTGTGTGTGACACCAAAGGGCGGGAAGGGGAGCGGTGGTTGGTGAGGACGTGTTGGATCGTGTGGGACCTGAGCCCGACGCCCGTGGGGTGGAACAAGGGGTGCAGAAAGGACCGTCGTGGTGGCGAACCTGCTCCTGCGTGGAGCTCCAGAGGCTGCAGGGGGATTTCTGCTCCACAAGGGACCATATACTGTGTGATACTGTGACCAGCACAAGCCAGTGGCCCGTTCATGTCTGTCACTGCTCTGGGGCTGTGACCCCAGCAGCCCCTGCACAGCAGCAGTGTCCTCAGTGCCAGCACCGGCTCTTTGCTCTGTCTGCCCCTCTGTCCCCATCTCCCCGTGCTCTCCTCCCTCCCAGGCACCTTTCCCGCCTCCTCAGGACCCACCGAGGCCTCTGTCTGTCTACAGAGACTAAAGGGACAGAAAAACTTTCCACACTGACGCCATCAAACAGCCACATGAAATAAAAACATTTTTAATGGGAAGGGTCACCCCAACTTTTCCCTGGCTGAATGTTTATAATAAATGTACTGCATTTTTAGAAAAATAGTGCAGCTTTAGTTTCTGCCGGGAGGGTGCATTTTTGTGCCATTGACATTTCACACATATTATACCAATTTATTTATTCTTCCTGTTCAGTTCTTTCTGCACATGTCTTGTTATGCTGATAGGGAGCCATCCAGAATTTGTATTTAGTTTTGATATTGTTAGGTCAGCTGCTAATCCAAATTAACTAATCTTTCATTTGCCAGTGCTCCCCTGTTGCATCCTTTGTCAGGTGATGTTCTTGTCACCAGGTAGATCGTCCTTCCCACGTGTAATCTGGATGGTTTCTAGCTGATCCACGGTGCTTCATGTGTTTTAACTTCTGCCTTCTCCATCATGTGGTGATGGATCTGTGTCTGTGTTTGTGTGGCAGGTGTCACATCAGCAGCATTGGCCCAGCCAGGTCACTACATCTCTTTCTGTTCTCCCTCTGCTGTCACCATGACTGTACCAGCTGTCTGATGTGCTTTCTGACCTCATGGACCCTCCGGTCCTGCCTCCCTCCTGCTGGTCAATCCTGTTCCTGCAAGGCAAGTGACAACCAGTCAGTGTCCCCTCGACCTTCCAGAGCGGGACGGCTGGTGGGAACTGTCACCATCAGCCAAGGCTCCGTGTGAAGTCCTCTCCTGGCACAGGAACAGCTCTGGCTGTGCCTGCTGAGCACCACGCTGCCCCACGGAGAACAGCAACAGTCGCAGAGTGGGTCTCTATGGTCTCTATGGTCTCTATGGGTCTCTACGGATCTCTATGGGTCTCTATGGGTCTCTATGGATCTCTATGGGTCTCTATGGGTCTCTATGGTCTCTGTGGGTCCCTATGGGTGTTTATGGCTCTCTGTGGCTTCTATGAGTCTCTATGGATCTCTATGGTCTCTATGGGTCTCTATGGTCCCTGTGGGTCTCTATGGCTCTCTGTGGGTCTCTATGGTCTCTTTGGTCCCTGTGGGTATCTATGAGAAAATCGACAGGGGGACCTGTTGACCTCAGCACCCTGGGCCCCAGCATGGCCCAGTTCAGCAGCCCTGGGCCCGAGGGCTCAGCCCAGGGACAGCCCCACAACCAGGGTCAGAGCAGTTCCTGCTGCTGCCCCGAGGGTCACCAGCCCCAGGCAGCCCTGAGCCAGAGTGCAGGTGTCTGAGCTGGGCTGAGCTGGAAGGGGCTGCAAAACAGCTCATCGGAGGAGGCGATGGAAGAAGGTGCCGTGTGTGTGGCACCAGGGTGAACCGACACCCTCAGTTTGGTATCTGGACCCGTGCTGGGCTTGCACATGGACTAAGCCCCAGCTCAGAGCACAGATTGCTGTTCCCAGCCCCGGCTGCCAAGCGCTGGTCCTGCTCTCTCCTCCCTGGTGCGGCCCGAGCGCACGACTGCCCTGCCTGCTCCTGCCTTGGGGAGCTGGGGTCAAAAGGAAGGACAGACTGGGGTGGGTATGGGATCTTTAAGTGTCCTGGGATTGCTTTGCTAATCACTCTGTAACGGTTCCTGGGCTATTAAGTCCATACATGCCCAGAGAGGCAAAAAAGTCCATGAACCAACTTTCCAATTAAGGTTTCCTTCTTACAAAAAACCACACTTCCATTTTCTCATCGGCAACAGGCTGAAAGATGGCAGCTGAAGCACCATGTGCCTCTTGTGAAAACAGGTAACAACAGATGGTTCCATTCAGTCGATCCATAATTTATTCCTGCACAGGAAACCTGTCCATTAATTTAATCTCTGGTGTCCAGGCAGGGCCTTGCTGATGTTCCTGTGTCGCAGCAAGTGTGTGCATGTCAGGCTTTCTGCAGGTTTGTGACTCAGTTTTCTTATTTTCCCTAATAATGACAATCTTGCTGTGCACTCCTGAAGTCTCCCATAAGCTGGTGGTTGAGAGAAGGATGGGGAGCTCCAGTGAGCTCAGGGAGGACCAGGCAGCATCACAGGCAAAGCAGAAGGGAACTCGACTGGGTGAACATTAATGGAATTTATTGACAGGTGAAACTGCCGTGTCTCCCCCGTCTTTGGGCGGATCACCGTGCACCCTGAACCGGTACAGGCAGGTGTAGTCCGGGTGGCCCCAGTTGCTCAGCACTTGCAGCCTGATGTAATTCACGACCCCAGGGAGCTCGTTCTGCAAGGACAAGAAGAAATGAGTCGCCTTTTCCTCTCTGGCCCGTGAGCACTGACAGAAGTGCCGCAGCGACGGCCTTGACCAGCAGCTTCCTTCCTGCTGCCCCGCGGGGCTTTTGACCTGTCATGGTCCAGATGTTCCCTCATTGGGCCATGAGAACAGCCAAGGAAGCAACAGCGACCAGGTGCCTCAGCAAATACACTGGAAAGCTCTCGCCTGCTTTGGGGCACAGGCTTCCACAGTCAGAAGACCCAGTGCTGGTGTACAATTTCACCTCAAAACTGACAAATTTCACCTTAAATTTGACAATTTTTGCTCTGGGAAGACTCAAAACCAACAAATTTCTCAATGGGGGTCAATGGGGTTCCATGGTAGTCAATGGGGGTCAATGGGAGTCAATGGGGATCAATGAGAGTCAATGAGGGTCAGTGAGGGTCAATGGGAATCAATCGGTTTCAATGGGGATCAATGGGAGTCAGTGGGGGTCAATGGGAGTCAATGGGGGTCAATGGCCGTCAGTGGCAGTCAATGGGGACAAATGGGAGTCAATGGGGGTCAATTGGAGTCAATGGGGCTCAATGGGGAACCTTAAAACTGCCTTTAATCCCAATGGGGAGCCCCCAAATGCCTTTTAATCCCAATGGGGAGCTTCAAAAATGGCTTTTATCCCAACATGTCTCATTGCCTTCTCCAGAAAGCCACGGAAACAGAATGGCCTCCCTGTCACTGCTCACTGCCAGCACCAACAGAACCCTCAGGAAGCCCAGTATTTCTGTGTCTAACTGGCAGACCAGCAGTCCTGCATCCTACGGGATGCGGCCGCTTGTGTGCACTTGGGGTCCAGACAGTCAAGCTGATTCCAGCTTCAACTGTGGCGCTTCTAAGCACTGAAGTTTAACCCCAAAATGAAAGAGAAGATGGCAGTGCAGCCATCCGCCACCAGGAAGTTAAAGCAGAAGAAAGGCAGCGTGGCACTCGCTCAAGGACGGGGCTGCCTGTACCCTTTGGCAGGGAAGCCTCTCCCCATGCAGCCGCATTTCTCCTCCTCTCCTGCAGTTCTCCTCCCTCTGTGTCCCCATACCTTCAGCTGGAAGGTCTGACTGGGATTCAGCGCCGCCAGGAAAGTGAACTGTCCCAGGAACGTTCCCTGCTCCTCGTGTTCTTCCTTGAAGCCCTACAGAAAGATGGGTGGAGAAAACAGAGCGTCTGGTGCACCACGGGAGACTGAACTTCAGCCGGTGAAGTACGGGGTTATTTCAGCTACGGAGTCCAAGGACCGTGAGCACAGGACAAGACGAAGAGCTGCAGGTGGGCAGCACGTCACACTTGCCCACTCAGCGAGTCCAGGCTGCCTGTCAGAAAAGGAGCAGACGCTCCCAGTGAGAGGGAGGTGACCTGAGGATCACAAATGCACTGGGACTGGAAGACAAGAAGGTTTAGGACCATGCACTGTCCAGCTCCTTTGCCTTGTGCCTCCTGGAGTAGCATCTTGCCCCAGAAGCTTCCTTTCGAGTGGTACATTGAATAAAAGAGGAATACAATGGGAAGGGAGTGACTCCAAGGAGCCTGTTTGTTCTGAGAGCCAGGAGGAAGCTTCGGGCCCCTGGACTCTTTGACCCATCTTCAACCCCTGCTCAGAAATGCTGTGCAACCGCCTGCCCCCGACTCCAGAGAAATCACTTACATAGACAGCAAAGTCCTTGGGAGCTCCGGAGATGCTTTCTCCATGGAACGCTGTCCCTGAGACATGGGCCATGGTGACGGCTCTGGGAATGACCGGCACGGACAGCTTGATGAACACGTGTCCCTGACTCCCTGGGAAGGGCCAGCAGTTGCCAGGATGATTGTCCGGCTGAAAGGACAAGAAACACTCAGCAGGGAGACACAGGCGGAGAGCAGGTCCATGCGGGAAGGGGGAAGGAAAAGAAGCTTCGAGGAGCAAAGACGGGGAAAGAACATTCGGAGCAGCGTGTGTGGTTCATTCTCCCAACCTTTGTGTTACTGCTTCTTGGTGCTCCTACCTCCAGAATCAGCTCAGGAGACCTCATGTAATCCATCACCGGCAGCGAATAAAAGAAGAACTTTGCTTTGCCAGTCCGGAAGGATGGAGAAGTCTTGGGATGAATGATGGCTGCCCCTAGAAATTGAAAGATGAGCATGATCATCAGGCAGTGTCAGGAGGAATATTACACTCTTGACTTGAAAAAGGCTTCTCAGTTGTCATCCATGTCCTACAGTGGGTTCCCCTTATTCTTACTGGCTCGACCGCTCTGGAACACACGGTAGGGGTCATCAAACTGTCGGATTTGGCCGTGGCAAAAGACAAGACTGTGAACCAGCCTTTCTGTGCTTCCCATGGGGTCTGGCCCGTTACAGGCTCTGTCAGTGTCACTTATAGGGCACAAATTGACCCTTGACTTCTTGCCCCTTCTCTCCTGCCCCTGGGCACGTTCCAATGCCCATCTTGTCAATCGGGACAGGAGGCGCTTTGGAACTGGTTTGTTTGTACAATCTCACAATACCTGCTGATTTCAGGGCATAATCCGGCATCGGGACCTGCATTTCTTCCAGCTTCTCCAAAGCTTGATTAATGATCTCGTGCACAGCCTGGGAGGGAACACAAAGGAGAGCGCCTGTTGGAAGGAGAAGGACCGGGGCAAGCAGCTCCCTGCAAGGCCAGCCAAGGTGAGCGGGGACAAGGCCCGTTTCAGATGGAGGGAACGCCCACACTGCCTGGAAGCCTCCCAGGTTTGCTCTGCTGTGATTGTCGGGATCAGAAAGGGGGGGCTGGTCACTCCAGTGCTCTGAATGCTGGAGCTGCGGGAAGGGGCTGTTCCTGTGGAGACGCCCCAGGCCAGGCAGCACGGACAGACAAGCCTTCTGGGCATGAGATAGGCCTGGCTTAACTCTGGACCTCTGAGACCATTCTTTCTTTCCAGCCCTCCCTTGAGGAGGACCCGAGATCTGGGCACAGAGGAAGGTCCGACTCAGACAGCTGGCATTCCCGTCACGCTCTCTCTTCCCCATAAGGAAGTGTGGAGCAACAGGAAAAGGGAGCATGGCCATGACAGCACTTGTTCCAGCAGCACCAGCCTGTTGGCTGTGACAGGGAATGGAGTAGGATACATGCTGGAGGGAGGATAAAACCCCTGAGCAGATCCTTCTGCCTTGTGCCCTTACCCGTCCGGTAACGCCTGGGAGCTTTGCCTGCTTCAGTCCTTCCTGCAGAGCCCGCTCAGTGACATCCTTTGCGCTCCAGCGCAGATGATAAAGCTGTTCCTGGAGCTTACGGAGCTGGTCTGGCAGGGGCAGGGTTTCGCTCAGGTCTGCAGTGCTCCAGGGGGTTAAGGCACCAAGTCGTCCCACGTGGTAAACACCTGTGGAAACACACCAGAGCTTAGAACTCGGTCTAAGGCTGGGCTGTGCCTCGGCCTGCCCGCTCCCCTTTCTGTGTCTCTCCCAAGTGCCATAGTTGTCTCTCCTCTTGCTGCCTTTGACAGTGGCCATCATGGCGTACGGGCTCCGCAATAGACGGACGTTCCCTGCCCTGGACTGTGCTCCTTGTCCTGCAGAAGATTCTCAGCCCCTGGGGCAGGAGAGCTCAGCCACGGCCTCTCCCTGGGCTGAAGGGAACTGGCTCAGCCCTCCTGGAGAAGGCAACTCAGCCCTTCCGCACCCACACCCGTCCCGCTGGAGCAGGGACCGGCACAGCTCTGTGGGGACTTTCTGCTCTTGGCTGAGCCCCTCTGCTCACAGCGGGGGAAGTGGAACAGGGCAGGATGGAGCCCCGAGTGCCTCCTAAAGCACCGTCCTCAGGTTGGAGATCTGCAGAGACTCACCGAAAGAGCATAGACCGAGAAGAAGCACAAGGGTCATTGCCTTGAGAGCCTTCATCGTCCTGCAGAGCAGATAAAGAAAAGGCTGGTGAAGCTGGCGGTTCCCGTGCAGGTCAGCAGCAGACTGGAGAGCAGCAGCAGGGACTGCAGCCCTGGAGCCTGGCGTTCCTGCCGTGTGCATTGGCTTGGTCCTGCACCAGCTCCAGTCACTGCTGGAGGTGTCACCAGCTGCACCAGTGCGGGATTTGTCATGGCAAGATTGTTTCCTTAGGGACAAAGGGCTCAAGGTTGACTCCGGACTAAGAGCAGGAGTTGCAACAGGACTTGTGTCCACACTTCACATCTGTGGGGCTGGAGAGGGATTCACTGGAAATGGAAGGACATAACAGACGCCTGTTTCTCCTGCCCAGCGTCCGATGGACACTTGTGCTGCTCCTGTTCTCCACCCTCTCAAGAGAAGGTTCAGCCTGTGCCCCTACAGTCCAACAGCTGCCAGGGGGGTGTGTGTCTCCCCTCTCGCAGCGTTTCTTTAGCAGCCGGGTTATCTCTGGCCCTTCTCTTGGCAGAACTGCAGACAAATGCAGACTGGAAAGAGGGAGGGTGGCTGAATGTCAGTGTGTGCTGGCAAGCAACGGGCACCAAGGAAGCGCCAAAGAAACTCTGGTGTCTGGGCCCTGCTGCCCTGAGCCTGATCTGCCAAGACACAGCACACACCGCTCTGCAAGGGGGAAATTCCTCCTGCCTGTTCCAGGAGGCTCTCAACAGGCTCACAGCGACACTCATCAGGAATAAACAACCCCTTTTGTTCTCCTAGAGAACTCCTTGCACCCCTCAGAGGATCCTGAGCCCCTTTCCTGAGGCAGAGCCCTGGTGAGGAGCTGACCAGGTTTCCCAAGGAAACCTCCTCTGTCAGGAACACAAGTCAGACCCACGGCCAACAGAGGACACGGGGGTGTCCTTCTGGTCCCCGTGGAGAGGAAAACCAAGCAGGCTCAGGGACAGAACCCACCCTGCAGAGCACAATGCAGGACGGAGCTGAGCTCTCACAATTACTGCGGCAGGCTGTGTCTGGGCCACCCCTGGGACTCTCTCTGTCCCATCCAAAATGGACCTGTCCCTCATTCTGCAGAGATCAAAGGCTTTCTGGGCCCAGCCCTCGCGTTCATGAAGAGACTGAAAGGCGGCTGCTGCCTTCCAGCAGCTCCAGACCCAGCTCTCAGGCTGCCCTCGTGTTCCTCTCCTGTCCACCCTCCACCCACCCAGCTGACGAGGTGGAAAAAACACCTGGGGAAGGAGCAGAAAATATTCCCAACATACCAGTTCAGACGTTCAGCCATCTCTGGGTGTCTCTGGGTACCTGCTGAGGTGCAGGTAACAAGCATCTCGCTCGCTCGGGAGTGAGCCAGAAACTCTGCGATCTCAGTTCCCTCAAGATCGAGAGTGACCAAGGCGCAGGGAGACCCCTGGTCTCATCCCCTGCTGTGCCGACCTCAGCGCTGATGCTGCTTTGTGACACAACGGCAGTGGGTGATGTCACAATGGAAGAGGCTGCACCTCGTTTGGAGGCAAAGTCCCACCTGACAGGAGCGGGTCTCGCAGTCCTCTCTGCAAGGGAAGGAATCCTTCACCACAGAAAGAGGGAAAGGTACAGGAACACGTTGCTCTCAGATAACAGACTCTGTCAACCACTCTTCCTCTTGCTGACCAAAGGTCAGACGGTGTTGGAAAACAACAAAACAGCAAGATGTGCTCCTCAGGGAGCACATTATATCAGCCGTTCAACAGTAAGTCCAACTCCCGTCTGAACCTCAGAATAAGAAATGCCGTCTTAAATTTCCAGGAGAAGGAAGGGCTTTGAAACGGCAAG
The DNA here is from genome assembly GCF_964273445.1 of Streptopelia decaocto. Taxonomy (NCBI): domain Eukaryota; kingdom Metazoa; phylum Chordata; class Aves; order Columbiformes; family Columbidae; genus Streptopelia; species Streptopelia decaocto. Next base: position 174,245 of record NW_028116874.1, read on the forward strand.
ACCAGGAAACGTTCATGAAAGCACGGCCATTCAAGTCCACAGCCCTGATCACAGACCACCTGCCCGTTACCTAAGGCAGGATGTTCTCAGCTGATTCACAGCCACTGACGTCTGGAAAAGAGCACAAGGTCTCTTGTTCTTTAGCACTGAGCACGGAGGTTGGAACAGGATCTGGGAAGAAATCCACCTACAGTCAGTCTGGTTTCATTCGAGGCCATCAGGACAAGTTGAGTTCACATTCACCAGGAACCACAGCAGGTCCCACCCGTCCCTGCAGACCCCAACACCATCCTGTGCAGGGTCCCGAGGAGCAGTAAGCACAGAACAAGAAACCTCCCTTCCAAAGAAGAACCACAGCCGCTCTTCCAACAAGCTGCATAAGCAGCAGCTGAGAACAACCTCTGCTGTAGCTGCACCCAGCTCTGCTGTCTGCACAAGGAGACCAGCTCCTAAATGATCCCCAGCCCTACAGACACAGATCTTCCCCAGGGCAGGGATGAGGAAACACCAGAGTGCACGGACACCTGGTCATTCCGTTGAAGCTGCTGGGGAGAAGGACAGAGGACTAGAGAGAGACAAATGAGACAAGAGAGAAGACAGAGGAGCCCAGAGAGAAAGAAACACACAGGGACAAGGATGGAGAGATGGAGAGATCAAGGCAGAAAGGGACAAGGAGCTGATGAGACAGGGAGGAAGAAACAGCAGCGCTGAGGAGCAGGACAGAGGGATGGGGAGGGGGGAGGAGGAGAAGCAGGAAGGGGGTAGAGAAAGACAGGGAGGGGGATGTACAGATGGAGAGACAAAAAGAAAGGTAGGGAACAGAACAAAGGGACTGAGAAACAAAGCAAAGTTCAGATCAAAATGAAGAGACTGGAAAGGGAAAACATGCAGCAATGAGCTGGAGGAAGAGGAAAAGAGGGCTGAGGAGCAGGAAAGAGGAAGAGAAGACAAAGAAAAGGCAGAGCCAGCTGGACAGGGGAGATATAGTGAGAGGGGATGGGACTGGGAACAGGCAAGGAAGACAGAAAGAAAACCAGGACAGAAAGACAAACAGGATAGAAAGACATCAAGAAGGCAAAGGGGCAGTAATCTGGACAGAGATGGAGAAAGAAGAACAGGGAAAGGGAAGACAGGCAGAAAGACAGAGAGGGAGCAGGAGAGACAAACAACAATAAGGGTTGGGGGCAGGATGGAGATTGGGGAAAAATCCTGGCGTGAGCAGCAAGATGGAGAGGGAGTGAAAAAGAAGAGGGGCAGGAACAGGCACAGGGAGCAGGACAGAGGGATACAGTGAGAAATGATGGGGCAGGGAGCAGGACAGAGGGATACAGTGAGAAATGATGGGGCACGGAGCAGGACAGAGGGATACAGTGAGAAATGATGGGGCACGGAGCAGGACAGAGGGATACAGTGAGAAATGATGGGGCACGGAGCAGGACAGAGGGATACAGTGAGAAATGATGGGGCACGGAGCAGGACAGAGGGATACAGTGAGAAATGATGGGGCACGGAGCAGGACAGAGGGATACAGTGAGAAATGATGGGGCAGGGAGCAGGACAGAGGGATACAGTGAGAAATGATGGGGCACGGAGCAGGACAGAGGGATACAGTGAGAAATGATGGGGCAGGGAGCAGGACAGAGGGATACAGTGAGAAATGATGGGGCACGGAGCAGGACAGAGGGATACAGTGAGAAATGATGGGGCACGGAGCAGGACAGAGGGATACAGTGAGAAATGATGGGGCACGGAGCAGGACAGAGGGATACAGTGAGAAATGATGGGGCACGGAGCAGGACAGAGGGATACAGTGAGAAATGATGGGGCACGGAGCAGGACAGAGGGATACAGTGAGAAATGATGGGGCACGGAGCAGGACAGAGGGATACAGTGAGCAATGATGGGGCAGGGAGCAGGACAGAGGGATACAGTGAGAAATGATGGGGCACGGAGCAGGACAGAGGGATACAGTGAGAAATGATGGGGCACGGAGCAGGACAGAGGGATACAGTGAGAAATGATGGGGCACGGAGCAGGACAGAGGGATACAGTGAGAAATGATGGGGCACGGAGCAGGACAGAGGGATACAGTGAGAAATGATGGGGCACGGAGCAGGACAGAGGGATACAGTGAGAAATGATGGGGCACGGAGCAGGACAGAGGGATACAGTGAGAAATGATGGGGCACGGAGCAGGACAGAGGGATACAGTGAGAAATGATGGGGCACGGAGCAGGACAGAGGGATACAGTGAGAAATGATGGGGCACGGAGCAGGACAGAGGGATACAGTGAGAAATGATGGGGCACGGAGCAGGACAGAGCAACAGACCAGAATGACGACAAAGAGAAACCAGGGATGGTGAGAACACAGAGGGGTGGAGATGGAGAGGGAGATACGAGAAACCCTGCACAGAGATTCAGAAGGGTGGAGGAATAGGTGAGGAAGCAGCAGAGGGACAGAGGGAGAAGAGATGAAGAGGAAGAAGGGCACAGCAGGAAAGAGGAGGGAGCAGGGAGGGACTGGCACACAAAACAGGGTGAAATGTCCCCAAGGGCCCAGGACTCACCGCAGTTCCTGCTCTCTGCACTGCCAGGCAAGCTGTGGAGTTCAGGCACTTCTGTCGGTGAGAAATGCAGTTGTGATTCGTGCTGAGATGTTTCATGTTTACAGATACAACCAAATGAGGCTCGGGCTCTGAACCTGGAAAAGGAAAAGGTGGGTAAGTTCTATGTAAAAAGTTCTGAAACTTGTTTATGAGGTTATATTGACAGAGGGAGCTAACATTTTCAGGGTTAACCAACCACATAATAAGGGCCTACTAACGAACTAACGCTTTAAGCCACATAATGCGTATCTAGTTTAGAGCTGTATGTAACCAGTTGTGTTAAGAAAAACCAGAACCTCATCGAATGCTGAGATCAGAAGTTTTACAGCACCAGCTGTAACCTTGAGGAGACAAGACAGCCAAGAGTTACAGCAAAAGGGGGCCAGTCTGGTTTCGGTCGACTTGGCAGCTTGGGAGACCCATAGAGACCAGAGAGACCCATAGAGACCATAGAGACCATAGTGACCCATAGAGACCACAGAGACCATATTGTCCCATAGAGACCCACAGAAACCATAGAGTCCCATAGAGATCTGTAGAGTCCCATAAAGACCCATAGAGACCACAGAGACCCATAGAGACCATAGAGACCCACAGACACCCATAGAGACCATAGAGACCCATAGAGACCCATAGAGATCTGTAGAGTCCAATAAAGACCCATAGAGAGCACAGAGACCATAGAGACCCATAGAGTCCCATAGAGACCCCTCCTCAAAGCCACCAAGTGACACTGCGCAGGCGAGCAGGGGAGGGTCAAGGAGGAGACTATGGAAATGGTTCTGAGACTCATTTTAATAAGAAGCGGGAAAGGTTATGAATATGTACAGGCGTTCCTGGGGTCATTATGAATATGTAACACCTTACTGTATTTAAGCACACCTCTTATTGTTTAAAGGTGTGCGTGTTGGGCGGAGCGAATCCTCCGCACACCCAGCGCTGTTTTGCTTATGCTCTAATGAACATGTGTTTAAGGAATACAATTAAGGAATTGGATTAAACATTGTTTATCCATAGAAAAAGCCTAAGTTATTTATTTCATTGCTTTACAACAAGTGATCGAATCTGCTATAGAAAAGTCCAACCACCTCCTGTATAGCAAAGGATAAAAGCGTTCTTACTATTTTCCAGGAGAAACACAGGGCACGGCTGATTTTGCCCACGTGCAGCACAATGATCACACGAGTGTGGTGAACCGGGTGAAAGGCCCTAGAGAAGGAAAATCAGGCTCCGTGTGCAGAGCCAAAACAGAAACCCTTTTCAAACTGTTTCATTTTAAAAAGCTACAATGGGTATAAAGTACAAAAAAGAGCAGTGAATGTGCATAATGACACAATTAGATGGTTTTTCAGTTCCATGACGTGCTCTTTTACTAACAGTGTCTGCTGCAGTGGATATCCTGGACACGAACAGGCGGGTTCTGGTGTTGTGCCCACGGTGATTCATCCACTGTGGCCGTGGGTGTCAGGCCTTGATACAACAGACACAAAACCTTGGGAGGGAGGTGAGCACAGTAAAACACTTAAAGATAATGAGGGAGCAGATTTGATTTAATCTTTATTTAAAAATACACATGGCTGCTGTCTTTTTTCCAGTTTAGCTAGGACGGGCTCCAATATCTCTATTAATTCTAATTACAACACGTGACAAAAATTAAGGGGGGAAAGCTTTGTTTTTACAATGGTAAATACAGTCTCAATCGTCCACCCTGGACTGACCGAGGGACAATTCTGATCTCATGTTCTCTGTGTATTCTACACCAATAGCTGTTCTTCAACAAACCTCTTACTGGTTTCCATTTCTTTCCCTGATTATCCTTTTTCAAAACAAATGGATCTGAAGGGGATAAAGACAATGCATATGTAACATTATGTATTGTGTAATATGCCTTATGTAATGGGCAATATATGATTTAAAATATATATCTTACTATATACTACATGTACCACATTACTGTACTATGCATCTCAAAGTATACCCACCTAGACCTGCGCAGCATATTAATATTATTTACAGTGGCCGCCATTAATTACAGTATTCAATCAGATTCTCCCTGGTTGACGCCCTGTTGAACAGCAAACGATCCTTTTCCAATGTCAGAAAACACAGCCCGGGGGGGATTTCTCCCGAATCCTCCTGCCGATTGTCCACGACCTACTTCACAATCACAATAACAGAGGATTGGTGAACCGTAAGTACTGGACTGTAAAATCACCCAAGACACAAGTAACAACAACAACAAACCACTAAAGACACAAACAATTATACAATTGCTAAGGCACAAACAGCAAAATCACTAACGGTACCTTTAGCAAATTACTGTTCCCTCGTTTTTCTCTTTTATTTATTGTTTTCTCACTTTTCTCTTTAATTGTTTATTTCTTTCTTTTTTCAAGTTACCCAGTTTACAAAATGCGCAGACGCGGATGCGCAGACCCAACGCGCTGGTGTCGCCCACGTCCCGCGCAGGCAGCACCAACCCAACCAGACAATGAAAGTGCCGTATCTCACTGATGGGGTTTTACCCGCGTCCCGAGCTGGTCCGAGGATCCGTGGTCCCTTCCGGGAATTCCCCGGTGCCGGCACAAGGTCCCAGAGATCCTGGGATCCACGGGAGGTCAGGCAGATTATCCCATCCTCGTCGCCAGAAAACGATACCGAAAAGTCGGCAAACAGACTCTTTAACACTGTTTTGAAAGTGTTAAAAAGCAGGCACTTTTATTACAGCGCACTGGGCACTCGGGGAATCCCTCCTCTAATTGAGCGTGCGTTCCGCTTTCCTCTGGTTTTACATATCGTGGAATTCCTCAAACAGCAAAACATGTCAACCAGTGTTACAGACGTCTCGTGCTCTTTCACCAGCGCGTGCAGCAGCAACGAGAAATCTGGAATGAGCGTCTACAGAAACACGTACGTATTTACCCAATTCAGAACAATGCGTTACATCAGTTGGCCGTACTTCATTGGCAGTAACCCCTCCTGGATTAACACCCTCTGTGGATGGCACGGGGGCCAAGTGTTGGCAATCAGGGCAGGACAAAAGAACGCTCCTGGCCTGATCCACTGTAATTTGAAATTGCCGTTTTAACGCCTTTGCACTCTGGTGAAAGAATTTATGTGATCATTTAGCTTGCTCCAAGGCTTGAGGCACAGTGAGCGGCACAGCTTGTGCATCGGCCCTCCTATTGCCTTCCGCAAGTGGTCCTGGAAGGGCCGTGCGAGAGCGGGTGTGCATTGCATAATAACCATGATGTCTATGGTCTATTAGAAACCATAGCATTCTCAATTCAGCCATCAAAAGAGGATTATCCTCTTCCTTAAGAAAAGAAGCTTCCAGGCGGTTAAGTACGCCAGCTGCATAATATGAGCCAGTTCCAACATTCAGAGGTTTGTTACAGAACACCTCAAAGCGATCCCAACAGCTGTCAGCTCAAGAACTTGTTGGACCCTTGGTCTCTTTTCCTACCTTGTGTTTGCAGCACTGGGTATCTGAGTTTAGCCACGTCATTACAACTTTACGTGAGCGACCAGAGGCATCAGTAAATACAGTCTTGTCGCTTACTGGTTGTTGCTGACAGCAGCAGTTGCTGTACAACACTAAATTACCAATTTCAGCCCACAGTTTATGCTGAGGGTAATAAACTGATATGTTCCCTGCGTATGTTGCCAATGCAATCTGGAAATTCACATCTTCAGTTAATTACCATTGTGAATTCTCCTTTGTTGTAGGAAGAAATATACCTTCAGGTCTACCCCATACATAGCATATAAACATTCTCTGCCTTTAATTATTGGTTTTGCATACATTTCTTTTATTATCCAAACTGTTTTCATTGGTGTGTGAGCTAGAAAAACCCACACGGCCACAATCACCTTTCTCCCTCCTTGAGCTCTCCTGACCTGCGGTTCCACCGCCGGTGTCTTCTTTCTTGATCCCTCTTGACTGGCAGGTGCGCTCCAACCCTCTTTATCCATCACTCTTCCTCACAGGTTCACCTCCTTCCTTGCTTTTCCTTTGCACGCTGCTCCCCTGAAGAGAAACACAGGGAGGACTGAGCTACACCAGCCCAAGGGCACTACAGTCAGACAGGGGCTGAGTCCGGGGCTGACACCTCCCCACACCCACAGCGCGCCCGCCTTGCCTTGGCACCAGCCCCTCGCACAGCCCTTCCCCTCAGCTCTGCCCTCCCTGCAGCACAGCTTCCGCACGTGTCCTGCTCAGGGTGGACCCCAGTGTCACGGGTTAGAGATGTCACAGCTCAGCACCAATGCCCACGGTCCTCACCTGCTCTTTGGTACTTGCTGGACCCCAGTGTCACGGGTCAGAGATGTCACAGCTCAGTACCAATGCCCACGGTCCTCACCTGCTCTTTGGTACTTGCTGGACCCCAGTGTCACAGGTTAGAGATGTCACAGCTCAGCACCAATGCCCACGGTCCTCACCTGCTCTTTGGTACTTGCTGGACCCCAGTGTCACGGGTTAGAGATGTCACAGCTCAGCACCAATGCCCACGGTCCTCACCTGCTCTTTGGTACTTGCTGGACCCCAGTGTCACAGGTTAGAGATGTCACAGCTCAGTACCAATGCCCACGGTCCTCACCTGCTCTTTGGTACTTGCTGGACCCCAGTGTCACGGGTCAGAGATGTCACAGCTCAGTACCAATGCCCACGGTCCTCACCTGCTCTTTGGTACTTGCTGGACCCCAGTGTCACAGGTTAGAGATGTCACAGCTCAGCACCAATGCCCACGGTCCTCACCTGCTCTTTGGTACTTGCTGGACCCCAGTGTCACGGGTTAGAGATGTCACAGCTCAGCACCAATGCCCACGGTCCTCACCTGCTCTTTGGTACTTGCTGGACCCCAGTGTCACGGGTTAGAGATGTCACAGCTCAGCACCAATGCCCACGGTCCTCACCTGCTCTTTGGTACTTGCTGGACCCCAGTGTCACGGGTTAGAGATGTCACAGCTCAGCACCAATGCCCACGGTCCTCACCTGCTCTTTGGTACTTGCTGGACCCCAGTGTCACGGGTTAGAGATGTCACAGCTCAGCACCAATGCCCACGGTCCTCACCTGCTCTTTGGTACTTGCTGGACCCCAATGTCACGGGTTAGAGATGTCACAAGCAAAGTCAGCTTCACCCTCTGCCTACACCTCACCTGCAAACAGCCAACTCTTCAGCTGACAACCACCCAAAACCCACCGACAAACTCTCCAAACCTCAGCCTTTCGCCTTCAGCTGCTGCCTCTAGTGCATCTCACAGACAAGCCTCCAAAATGCCCTCATCCTGCAATAACACTCCAGCACTGATCGCCTGCGGGAACAACCGCCACAATACCGTGCAAACACCAACCAGTTCTGGCACGGAAATATCGCTGTCTCCTCAAGATTCCACCTACACCAACTGCTGACAAACACACGCTGTCCTCACCAAAGCCAAACGCTGCAACAGCCAGCGACAACTCAAATCTGCGTGTGCGGCGCAAAATCGCAGGTGTGAGCTAACGCAGAGCTGGGCTTAAAGCTGCAGAGTGTGCACCCTGTGGCTTAACGTGGCCGTCACTGCCATTCCGCCTTCTCCCTGGAGAAGCGCATGAGCACAGGCTGCTTCAAGGCACCATGGGAACGGTTTGGATCTCCGGGTCTCTGAGGGCGACAGTAACAAATGTGATCTGTGTGTGGCCAGGAGCTTCCCGTCCACTTGCTCCTCCATTCAGTGCGGTGCTGCAAGAGAGGGACAGAAAAGAAACAGTTAGGACCGGATTAACAACCTCGTCATCCCTGTCCCCAAACCTGCAGGCGTCCTGGGAGCCCTGATCTGTTCTGCTCTTCTCCCTCTCTTTGCTGGAATACTTCACTGCACAAATTTCTGTCATGAACACTCTCTGAACCAGCCTGCTGTGTTCACAGTTCCCAGCCCAGCGTCCATTCCTCAAGGTACCTCAGCATTTCCCTTTGAAACCAACCTCAGTGCCACCCCGTCCTGAGCTACCTCAGCACTGCCCACTGCAGCCTCCCGACGCCATCTCCTCCCTGCGGCCCCTCAGCCTTTCCCGCCAAAGCCTCCCCGATGTCCCCCCTCCCTGCGGTCCCTCAGCCTTTCCCGCCAAAGCCTCCCCGATGTCCCCCCTCCCTGCGGCCCCTCAGCCTTTCCCGCCAAAGCCTCCCCGATGTCCCCCCTCCCTGCGGCCCCTCAGCCTTTCCCGCCAAAGCCTCCCCGATGTCCCCCCTCCCTGCGGCCCCTCAGCCTTTCCCGCCAAAGCCTCCCCGATGTCCCCCCTCCCTGCGGCCCCTCAGCCTTTCCCGCCAAAGCCTCCCCGATGTCCCCCCTCCCTGCGGTCCCTCAGCCTTTCCCGCCAAAGCCTCCCCGATGTCCCCCCTCCCTGCGGTCCCTCAGCCTTTCCCGCCAAAGCCTCCCCGATGTCCCCCCTCCCTGCGGTCCCTCAGCCTTTCCCGCCAAAGCCTCCCCGATGTCCCCCCTCCCTGCGGCCCCTCAGCCTTTCCCGCCAAAGCCTCCCCGATGTCCCCCCTCCCTGCGGTCCCTCAGCCTTTCCCGCCAAAGCCTCCCCGATGTCCCCCCTCCCTGCGGTCCCTCAGCCTTTCCCGCCCAAGCTCCCCCCGCGCCGTCCCGCCCTCCGGCTCCTCCGCCGCTCCCCCCGTTCCCGGCCCCTCCCCCCCGCCCCTCGCGCCCCTGGCGCCCCCCCGGCGGCCCCGGCCCCGCCCGCGCCGCTCCGCCCCGGCGCTGCCCCTCCCGCTCGTTTCCTCCCTCTGCCCGGTGTCCCCACGGGCTCCCCCTCCGCCCCACGGCCCCGCCCGAGCCCCGCGCAGCGCTCAGCCCGGGGCTCCTTCCCTCACCGCCGCCGCGTGTTTCCCCCTCGGCCCTTTCTCGGCCCGGCCCGGGCCGCGCTGTCGCGGCTGCCTGCCCCTCGCCTTCCTCCTGCCCAAACCAGCCCGTCCCTCCCCCTCCAGCCTCCCCCCTCGCCGGGACCGGGGCGGCCCCGCCCAGTCTCCCCGGTGTCCGCCCGCCCCTCGCTCACCGCCGGCCCCGCCCCTCCTCGCGCGCCGCTCCCGCGCCGCACCGGCGGCACGCGCTCCTCGGCCCGCGCGCTTCTGCAGCGTGGCCCCGCCCATCCCGCGCAGGAGCCAATCCCGTCCGCGCCCGCCCCGGGCCCCGCCCCCCTCACACGGCTGCAGCCTCCTGCTGCTTTAGCTCACACATCTTTCTTCCTTCTCACCGCACGGCAGGTCACACTCACAAACGTTCCGTGCTCGTTGGCGGAAGAATATCTGCGGAAGAATCTACAAACTTTACAAAGATACACCACGGCCCACAGCTTTCTGAGCTCTCAGGTTAAAGTTCCTGTAGATACCCATGTTTCAATAAACAGACACCACCAGTAGAGCTGCCGCCTCTGCCGGCTTTGTTCAGAAACAGTGACAACACCAGCAAACACATTGGCAGCCGGTGCTTTGACCAGGGAAGGTGGGATCTACAAAAGTCTGATTAAACCAAACAGCCTGAGGTCTTGATCGAGCTGCAGATCTGCCAGGAATGCTGAAATGCAAGAGTTTGCTCCTGCAATATTCCACAATGAACAGCCGCTCCATATCCAGTATCATCTCAAAGTTCCAAACCAGTACATTAAAAAGCTGTCACTAGGTATTAGAAGACCACTGCAAGATCGTATTGTGTTTTGAGTTCAACAATAATTTTTCAATAAACCAAAACCCAAACAGTTTCTGCAGCCTGTTGCTCATCCTCCTGTTCATTCATTAGCACTGCAGCAATCAGTTTTTATATGTGTGAACAGAGGCGTTTGAAAAACCCCAAACAAAAGTTATTGAAGCCCACGGACCCCCCGGCCTCCCTGCCCCCCCCACCCCGAGCCCCACGATCAGCACTTGGTGCGGGAGAGGAGCACAGCTGGACAGACAGAACCAGAAATGCGACTGCGGGAGGAGGAAACACCAAGGCAGGTCCAGCTTCCTTAACATCCCAATCTGATGTCTGCAGAACAAAGCACATCACCCTCGGCATTGGAGACGCAAAGCTGCTCTGTACGTGTCTGATCCTCACACGGCCCAGTGGTTCTCAAGTCCGCTGAGCTCCACTGTGCAGGCGCCCACGTGGCTGTATCTCAGATGCTGTATCTAGGTTGCTCTATCTGGGATGCTGTATCTAGGATGCTGTATCTGGGATACTGTATCAAGGATGCTGTATCTGGGATGCTGTATCTAGGATGCTGTATCTAGGAAACTATATCTGGGATGCTGTATTTAGGATGCTGTATCTGGGATAATGTATCTAGGATGCAGTATCTGGGATACTGTATCTGGGATACTGTCTGTGGGATGCTGTATCTGGGATGCTGAATCTGGGATACTGTATATGGGATACTATATCTCGGATACTGTATCTAGGATACTGTATCTGGGATAATGTATCTAGGATGCTGTATCTGGGATAATGTATCTAGGATGCTGTATCTGGGATGCTTTATCTGGGATATGGTATCTAGAATGATGTATCTAGGATGCTGTATCTAGGATACTGTATCTGGGATACTGTATCTAGGATGCTGAATTTGGGATGCTGTATATAGGATGCTGAATTTGGGATGCTGTATCTAGGATGGTGTATCTAGGTTGCTGTATCTGGGATGCTGTATCTGGGATGCTGTATCTGGGATACTGTATCTAGGATGCTGTATCTAGGATTCTGTATCTGGGATAATGTATCTAGGATGCTGCATCTGGGATGCTGTATCTACGATGCTGTATCTGGGATACTGTATCTAGGATGCTGTATCTAGGATACTGTATCTGGGATGCTGTACCTAGTGTGCTGTATCTGAATACTGCATCTAGGGTGCTGTATCTGGGATGCTGTATCTAGGATGCTGTATATGGGATGCTGTACATAGGATGCTGTATCTGGGATATCGTATCTGGGATACTATATCTAGGATGCTGTATCTGGGATTCTGTATTTAGGATGCTGTATCTGGGATACTTATCTGGGATGCTGTATCTGGGAAGCTGTATCGAGGATGTTGTATCTAGGATGCTGTATCTGGGACACTGTATCTAGGATACTGTATCTAGTATACTGTATCTGCGATGCTGTATATAGTGTGCTGAATCTGGGAAACTGTATTTAGGATGCTGTAGCTAGGATGCTGTATCTGGGTTTCTGTATCTGGGATACTATATCTTGGATACTGTATCTGGAATACTGTCTCTAGGATGCTGCATCTGGGATGCTGTATCTAGGATGCTGAATTTGGGATGCTGTATCTAGGATGGTGTATCTAGGATGCTGTATCTCGGATGCTGTGTCTGGGATACTGTATCTGGGATGCTGTATCTGGGATGCTGTATCTAGGACACTTTATCTGGGATACTGTATTTAGGACGCTGTATCTGGAATGCTGTATCTAGGATGCTGTATCAGGGATGCTGTATTTACGATTCTGTATCTGGGATGTGGGGCACTGTATCTGGGATACTATATCTAGGATGCTCTATCTGGGATGCTGTATCTAGGATGGTGAATCTGGGAAGCTGTATCTAGGATACTGTATCTAGGAAGCTGTATCTAGGATGCTGTATCTGGGATGCTGCATCTAGGATGCTATATCTGGGATACAGTATCTACGATACTCTATCTGGGATGATGTATCTAGGATGCTGTATCTGGGATACTGTATCTAGTATAATGTATCTTGTATGCTGTATCTGCCATACTGTATCTAGGATGCTGTATCTACGATGCTGTATCTGGGATACTGTATCTAGGATGCTGTATCTGGGATGCTGTATCTAGGATGCTGTATCTGGGATGCTCTATTTGGGATGGTGTATCTAGGATACTTTATCTGACATACTGTATCTAGGATACTGTATCAGGGATATTGTATGAATGATGCTGTATCTGGGATGCTGCATTTTGGATGCTGTATCCGGGATGCTGTATCTAGGATGCTGTATAAGGGATGCTGTATCTGGGATACTGTATCTAGGATGCTGTATCTGGGATGCTGTATCTGGGATACTGTATCTAGGATGCTGTATCTGGGATGCTGTATCTAGGATACTGAATTTGGGATGCTGTATCTATGCTGGTGTATCTAGGATGGTGTATCTGTGATTCTGTACCTGGGATACTGTACCTAGGATACTGTGTCTGGGATACTATACCTAGGATGCTATATGTGGGATGCTGTATCTGGGATGCTGTATCTAGGATCCTTTTTCTAGGATACTGTATCTGGGATACTGTTCTAGGATGCTGTATCTGGGATGCTGTATCTAAGACGCTGTATCTGGCATACTGTATCTTGGATGCTGTATCTAGGATGTTGTATCTGGGATGATGAATCTGGAAAGCTGTATCTAGGATGCTGTATCTAGGATGATGTGTCTGCGATACTGTATCTGGTATACTCTATCTAGGATACTGTATCTAGGATGCTTTATCTGGGATGCTGTATCTCAATGCTGTATTTAGGATGTTGTATCTGGGATACTCCATGTGGGATGCTGTAGCTAGGATGCTGTATCTGGGATATTGTACCTGGGATACTATATATAGGATACGGTATCTGGGATACTGTATCTGGGATGCTCTATCTGGGATGCTGTATCTGGGATGCTGTATGTAAGTTGCTATATCTAAGATGGTGTATCTAGGATGCTGTATCTGTGATGCTGAATTTGTGATGCTGTATCTAGGATCGTGTATCTAGGGTGCTATATCTGGGATACTGTATCTGGGATACTGTATCTGGGGTGCTGTATCTGAGATACTGTATCTGGGATACTGTATCTATGATACTGTATCTGGGATGTTGTATCTAGGATCCTGTATCTGGGATGTTGTTTCTGGGGTGCTGTATACGAGATACTGTATTTAGGATGCTGTATCTGGGATGCTGTATCTAGGTTGCTCTATCTGACATGCTGTATCTAGGATGCTGTATCTGGGATGCTCTATCAAGGATGTTGTATCTGGGCTGCTGTATACGGGATACTGTATTTAGTATGCTCTATCTGGGATGCTGTATCTAGGATGCTGTATGTGGGATACTGTATCTGGGATGCTGTATCTGGGATGCTGTAGCTAGGATGTTGTATCTGGGATGCTCTACACTGGATACTGTATCTAGGATGCTGTATCGGGGATACTGTATCTGGGATGCTCTATCTAGGATACTGTATCTGCGATGCTCTATCTGGGATGCTGTATCTGAGATGCTGTATCTGGGATGCTGTATCTGGGATGCTGTATCTGGGATACTGTATCTAGGATGCTGTATCTGGGATACTGTATCTAGGATGCTATATCTGGGGTGCTGTATCTGGAATGCTGAATTTGGGATGCTGTATCTAGGATGGTGTATCTAGGATGCTGTATCTCGCATATTGTATCTGGGATACTGTACCTAGGATGCTGTATCTGGCATACTGTATCTGGGATAGTATATCTAGGATATTGTATCTTGCATACTGTATCTGGAATGCTGTAATTGGGTTGCTATATGTGGGATGCTGTACCTAGGATACTGTATTTGGGATGCTGTATCTGGGATGCTGTATCTTGGATGTTTTATCTGGGATGCTGTATCTGGGATACTGTATATAGGATGCTGTATCTAGGATGTTGTATCTGGGATGCTGTATCTGGGACGCTGTATCTAGGATGCTGTGTCTGGGATAGCGTATCTGGGATACTGTATCTAGGACACTGTATCTTCGATGCTGTATGTGCGATACTGTATCAGGATGCTGCATGTAGGATGCTGTATCTAGGAAACTGTATTTAGGATGCTGTATCTGGGATGCTGTATCTAGGATGCTGTATCTGGGATACTGTATCTGGGATACTGTATCTAGGATACTGTATCTTGGATGCTGTATCTGGGATACTATATCCAGGATGCTGTATCTAGGATTTTGTATCTGGGATGCTGTATACGGGATAATGTTTCTGTGATGCTGTATCTAGGATACTGTATCTGGGATGCTTCATCTGGGATGCTGTATCTGGGATGCTGTATCTGGGATGCTGTATCTAGGATGATGTATCTAGGATGCTGTGTCTGGGATACTGTATCTTACATACTGCAATTAGGATACTGTATCTAGGACGCTTCATCTGGGATGCTGTATCTCGATGCTGTATTTAGGATGCTGTATCCAGATACTGCATGTGGGATGCTGTATCTAGTATGCTGCATATGGGATACTATGTCTAGGATGCTGTATCTGGGATACTGTACCTGGGATACGATATATAGGATACTGTATCTGGGATACTATATCTGGGATGCTCTATCTAGTATGCTGTATCTGTGATGCTGAATTTGTGATGCTGTATCTAGGAAGGTGTATCTAGGGTACTGTATCTGAGATACTGTATCTGGGATACTGTATCTATGAAACTGTATCTGGGATGTTGTATCTAGGATGCTGTATCTGTGATGCTGAATTTGTGATGCTGTATCTAGGATAGTGTATCTAGGGTACTGTATCTGGGATACTGTATCTATGAAACTGTATCTGGGATGTTGTATCTAGGATGCTGTATTTGGGATGCTCTATCTTGGATACTGTACCTAGGATACTGTATCTGGGATACTGTATCTAGGATGCTGTATCTGGGATGCCGTATCTAGGATGCTGTATCTGGGATACTGTATTTGAGATGCTGTATCTGGGATGCTGTATCTAGGCTGCTGTATCGGGGATACTGTATCTAGGATACTGTATCTAGGATGTTGTATCTGGGATGCTGTATCTGGGATATTGTATCTAGGATTCTGTGTCTGGAATACTGTGTCTGGCATACTGTATCTAGGATACTGTATCTGGTATGCTGCATCTGGGATGCTGTATCTAGGATGTTGTATCTGGGATGCTGAATCTGGGATGCTGTATCGGGGATGCTGTATCTAGGATACTGTATCTGGGATGCTGTATCTTGGATACTGTATCTAGGATGCTGTATCAGGGAAGCTGTATCTCGATGCTGTATTTAGGATGCTGTATCTGGGATACTGCATGTTGGATGCTGTATCTAGGATGCTGCATCTTGGATACTTTATCTGGAATACTGTATCTAGGATGCTGTATCTAGAATACTATAGGTGGGATGCTGTATCTGGGATGCTGTATCTAGGATGCTGTATATGGAATACTGTATTTAGGATGCTGTATGTGGGATTACATATGTAGGATGCTGTATCTGGGATACTTTATCTAGGATACTGTATCTTAGATACTGTAGCAGGGATACTGTGTCTAGGATGCTGTATCTAGTATGTTGTATCTGGGATACTTTATCTAGGATGCTGTATCTAGGACGTTGTATCTGGTATGCTGTATACGGGATACTGTATCTAGGATGCTGTATCTGGGATACTGTATCTGGGACGCTGTGTCTAGGATGTTGTATCCGGGATGCTGAATCTGGGATGCTGTATCTAGGATGGTGTATCTAGGGTATTGTATCTGGGATACTGTATCTAGGATACTGTATCTGGGATGTTGTATCTAGGATACCATATCTGGGATGTTGTATCTGGGATGCTATATCTAGGTTGCTGTATATAGGACACTGTATGTAAGATACTGTATCTAGGATACTCTATGTGGGATACTGTATCTAGGATGCTGTATCTGGGATACTGTATCTAGGATGCTGTATCTAGGATACTGTATCTGGGATGGTGTATCTGGGATGCTATATCTAGGATGCTGTACCTGGGATACTGTATCTAGGATACTGCATCTTAGATACTGTATATGGCACACTGTATCTAGGATGCTGTAACTAGGATGTTGTATCTGGGATACTGTATCTAGGATGTTGTATCTGGGATGCTGTATCTAGGATGTTGTTTCTGGGATGCTGTATATAGGATGCTGTATCGGGGATACTGTAGCTGGGATACTGTATGAAAGATGCTGTATCTAGGATGTTGTATCTGGTATGCTTTATACAGGATACTGTAACTAGGATGCTGTATCTCGGATACTGTATCTGGGATGTTGTGTCTAGGATGTTGTATCTGGGATGCTGAATCTGGGATGCTGTATCTAGGATGGTGTATCTATGGTGCTGTATCTGGGATACTGTATCTAGGATACTGTATCTGGGATGTTGTATCTAGGATCCTGTAACTGGGATGTTGTATCTGGTATGCTGTATCTAGGTTGCTGTATATGGGACACTGTATGTAAGATACTGTATCTAGGATACTCTATGTTGGAAACTGCATCTAGGATGCTGTATCTAGGATACTGTATCTGGGATGGTGTATCTGGGATGCTGAATCTAGGATGCTGTATCTGCATACTGTATCTAGGATACTGTATCTTAGATACTGTATATGGTACACTGTATCTAGGATGCTGTAACAAGGATGTTGTATCCCGGATACTGTATCTGGGATGCTGTATCTAGGATATTGTATCTGGGATGCTGAATCTGGGATACTGTACCTAGAATGATGTATATAGGATGCTGTGTCTGGGATACTGTATCTGGCATACTGTAAGTAGGAGACTGTATCTAGGACTCTTCATCTGGGATGCTGTATCTCGTTGCTGTATTTAGGATGCTGTATCTGGGACAGTGCATGTGGGATGCTGTATGTAGGACGCTGTACCTAGGATGCTGTACATAGGATACTGTATCTAGGATGCTGTATCTCGGATACTGTACCGGGGATACTATATATAGGATACTGTATCTGGGATTCTGTATCTGGGATGCTGTATGTAGGTTGCTATATCTGGGATGGTGTATCTAGGATGCTATATCTGGGATGCTGAATTTGGTATACTGTATCTAGGATGGTGTATCTAGGATGTTGTATCTGGCATGCTGTATACGGAATACTGTATCTGGGATGCTGTATCTAGGATGCTGTATCTGGGATACTGTATCTAGGATGCTGTAACTGGGATGTTGTATCTAGGATGCTGTGTGTGAGATACTGTATCTGGGATACTGTATATAGGATACTGTATCTTGGATGCTGTATCTGCGATACTGTATCTAGGATGCTGTATGTACGATGCTGTATCTGGGATACTCTATCTAGGATGCAGTATCTAGGACACTGTATCTGGGATTATTTATTTAGGATGCTGTATCTGTGATACTGTATCTTGGATGCTGTATCTAGGATGTTGTATCTGGAATGCTGTATACGGGATACTGTATCTAGGATGTAGTATCTGGGATACACTATCTTGGATGCTGTATCTGGGATGCTGTATCTCGGATGTTGTATCTGGGAAACTGTATTTAGGATGCTGTATCTGAAATGCTGTATCTAGGATGCTGTATCTGGGATACTGTATCTGGGATACTGTATCTAGGATGCTTATCTAGGATACTATATCTGGGATGCTGTATCTCGATGCTGTGTTTAGGATGCTGTATCTGGGATACTGTATCTAGGATACTGTATCTGGGATACCGTAGCTGGGATAATATATATAGGATACTGTATCTGGGATGCTGTATTTGGGATGCTCTATCTGGGATGCTGTATCTGCTCTATCTGCAATTCTGTAACTAGGATGCTGTATCTGGGATGCTGTATCTAGGATGCTGTATCTAGGATACTATAGGTGGGATGCTGTATCTGGGATGCTGTCTCTAGGATGCTGTATATGGAGTACTGTATTTAGGATGCTGTATGTGGGATTATATATGTAGGATGCTGTATCTGGGATACTTTATCTAGGATACTGTATCTTAGATACTGTAGCAGGGATACTGTGTCTAGGATGCTGTATCTAGTATGTTGTATCTGGGATACTTTATCTAGGATGCTGTATCTAGGACGTTGTATCTGGTATGCTGTATACGGGATACTGTATCTAGGATGCTGTATCTGGGATACTGTATCTGGGATGCTGTGTCTAGGATGTTGTATCCGGGATGCTGAATCTGGGATGCTGTATCTAGGATGGTGTATCTAGGATGTTGTATCTGGAATGCTGTATACGGGATACTGTATCTAGGATGCTGTATCTGGGATACACTATCTAGGATGCTGTATCTGGGATGTTGTATCTAGGATACCATATCTGGGATGTTGTATCTGGGATGCTATATCTAGGTTGCTGTATATAGGACACTGTATGTAAGATACTGTATCTAGGATACTCTATGTGGGATACTGTATCTAGGATGCTGTATCTAGGATACTGTATCTGGGATGGTGTATCTGGCATGCTATATCTAGGATGCTGTATCTGGGATACTGTACCGGGGATACTATATATAGGATACTGTATCTGGGATACTGTATCTGGGATGCTCTATGTAGGTTGCTATATCTGGGATGGTGTATCTAGGATGCTATATCTGGGATGCTGAATTTGGTATGCTGTATCTGGGATACTGTATCTTGGATGCTGTATCTTGGATGCTGTATCTGGGATACTGTATCTTGGATGCTGTATCTAGGATGTTGTATCTGGAATGCTGTATACGGGATACTGTATCTAGGATGCTGTATCTGGGATACACTATCTAGGATGCTTTATCTGGGATGCTGTATCTTGATGCTGTATTTAGGATGCTGTCTTTTCGATACTGAATGTGGGATGCTGTATCTAGGATGCTGTGTCTCGGATACTGTCTCTGGCATACTGTATCTAGCATACTGTATCTAGGATACTTTATCTGGGATGCTGTATCTCGATGCTGTATTTAGGATGCTGTATCTGGGATACTGCATGTGGGATGCTATATCTAGGATAATGCATCTGGGATGCTGTATCTGGGATGCTGTATCTCGGATGTTGTATCTGGGAAACTGTATTTAGGATGCTGTATCTGGGATGCTGTATCTAAGATGCTGTATCTGGGATACTGTATCTGGGATACTGTATCTAGGATGCTGTATCTAGGATACTATATCTGGGATGCTGTATCTGGGATGCTGTATCTAGGATGCTGTATCTGGAATACTGTATTTAGGATACTGTATCTGGGATGCTGTATCTAGGATACTGCATCTAGGATACTTTATCTGGGATACTATATCTAGGATACTGTATCTTGGATGCTGTATCTAGGATGCTGTATCTAGGATGCTGTATCTAGGATGCTGTATCTCGGAAACTGTATTTAGGATGCTGTATCTGGGATGCTGTATCTAGGATGCTGTATCTGGGATACTGTATCTGGGATACTGTATCTAGGGTACTGTATCTAGGATACTATATCTGGGCTGCTGTATCTGGGATGCTGTATCTAGGATGCTGTATCTGGAATACTGTATTCAGGATGCTGTATGTGGGATGCCATATGTAGGATGTTGTATCTGGGATACTTTATCTAGGATGCTGTATCTAGGATGTTGTATCTGGGATGCTGTATACAGGAGACTGTATCTAGGATGCTGTATCTGGGATACTGTATCTGGGATGCTGTGTCTAGGATGTTGTATCTGGGACGCTGAATCTGGGATGCTGTATCTAGGATGGTGTATCTAGGGTGCTGTATCTGGGATACTGTATCTAGGATGCTGTATCTGGGATACTGTACCTGGTATACTATATATAGGATACTGTATATAGGATACTGTATCTGGGATACTGTATCTGGGATGCTGTGTCTAGGACGTTGTATCTGGGATGCTTAATCTGGGATGTTGTATCTAGGACCCTGTATCTGGGATGTTGTGTCTGGGATGCTGTATCTAGGTTGCTGTATATGGGACACTGTATGTAAGATACTGTATCTAGGATACTCTATGTGGGATACTGTATCTAGGACGCTGTATCTGGGATTCTGTATCTAGTATGTTGTATCTGAGAAACTGTATCTGGGATGCTGTATCTAGATGCTGTATTTAGGATGCTGTATCTGGGATACTGCATGTGGGATGCTGTATCTGGGATGCTGTATCTGGGATTCTGTTTCTAGGATGTTGTATCTGGGATGCTGTATACGGGATACTGTATTTAGGATGCTGTATCTGGGATACTGCATGGGGGATGCTGTATCTAGGATGCTATATAGGGGATACTGTATCAAGTATGCTGTATCTGGGATACTGTACCTGGTATACTATATATAGGATACTATATATAGGATACTGTATCTGGGATACTGTATCTGAGATGCTCTATCTGGGATGCTGTATCTTGTATGCTGTATGTAGGTTGCTATATCTAATATGGTGTATCTAGGATGCTGTATCTGTGATGCTGTATTTGTGATTCTGTATCTAGGATGGTGTATCTAGGGTGCTGTATCTGGGATACTATATCTGGGATACTGTATCTCTGATACTGTATATGGGATCTTGTGTCTAGGATGCTGTATCTTAGATGCTCTATCTCGGATACTGAACCTAGGATGGTGTATCTGGGATAATCTATCTGGGATACTATATCTAGGATACTGTACCTAGGATACTGTATCTAGGATGCTGTATCTTGGATTCTGTATCTGTGATGCTATATCTAGGATGTTGTATCTGGTATGCTGAATCTGGGATGCTGTATCTAGGATGATGTATCTAGGATGTTGTGTCTCGGATACTGTATGTAGCATACTGTAATTAGCATACTGTATCTAGGACGCTTCTTCTGGGATGCTCTATCTCGATCCTGTATTTAGGATGCTGTATCTGGGATAGTGCATGTGGGATGCTGTATCTAGGACGCTGCACCTAGGATGCTGTTTATGGGATGTGTATCTAGGATGCTGTATCTGGGATACTGTACATGGGATACTATATATAGGATACTGTATCTGCGATACTTTATCTGGGATGCTGTATCTGGGATGCTGTATGTAGGTTGCTATATATGGGATGGTGTATCTAGGATGCTGTATCTGGGATGCTGAATTTGGGATGCTATATCTAGGATTGTGTATATAGGATGTTGTATCTGGGATGCTGTATACGGGATACTGTATCTAGGATGCTGTATCTAGGATTCTATATCTGGGATACCCTATCTGGGATATTATATCTAGGATACTATATATGGGATACTCTATCTAGGATGCTGTAGCTGGGATGCTGTATCTAGAATGCTGTATCTGCGATACTGTATCTTGGATGCTGTATCTAGTATGCTGTATCTGGGATACTGTATCTAGGATGCTGTAACTGGGATGCTGTATCTGGGATAGTGTATCTGCGGTGCTGTATCTCGCATGTGGTATCTGGGATACTGTACCTGGATGCTGTATCTGGCATACTGTATCCTGGATACTATATATATAGGATACAGTATTCTGCATACTGTATGTGGAATGCTGTATCTGGGATGCTGTATGTAGGATGCTGTATCTAGGATACTGTATCTGGGATCCTGTATCTGGGATACTGTATCTAGGATGCTGTATCTAGGATACTGTATGCGGGATACTGTATCTTGGATGCTATATCTGCGATTCTGTATCTAGGATGCTGTATCTGGTATACTGTATGTGGGATGCATTATCTAGGATGCTGTATCTCGGATACTGTATCTAGAATGCTGTATCTAGGATGTTGTATCTGGGATAATGTATCTAGGATGCTGTATCTAGGATGTTGTATCTGGGATGCTCTATACGGGATTCTGTATCTAGGATGCTGTATCTGGGATACTGTATCTTCTATGCTGTGTCTAGGATGTTGTATCTGGGATGCTGAATCTGGGATGCTGTATCTATGATGATGTATCAAGGATGCTGTGTCTGGGATACTGTACCTGGGGTACTGTAAGTGGGATACTATATCTAGGATGCTTCATCTGGGATGCTGTATCTCGATGCTGTATTTAGGATGCTGTATCTGGGATAGTGCATGTGGGATGCTGTATCTAGGATGCTGTACCTACGCTGCTGTATATGGGATACTGTATCTAGGATGCTGTATCTGGGATACTGTACCTTGGATACTATATAGAGGATACTGTATCTGCGATACTGTATCTGGGATGCTGTATCTGGGATGCTGTATTTGGGATGCTGTATCTAGGATGATGTATCTAGGATGTTGTATCTGGAATGCTGTATACGGGACACTGTATCTAGGATGCTGTATCTGGGATACTGTATCTAGGGTACTGTATCTGGGATACTATATCTGGGCTGCTATATCTGGGATGCTGTATCTAGGATGCTGTATCTGGAATAC
Organism: Streptopelia decaocto; assembly: GCF_964273445.1. NCBI lineage: Eukaryota > Metazoa > Chordata > Aves > Columbiformes > Columbidae > Streptopelia > Streptopelia decaocto. The sequence goes on from NW_028116874.1 coordinate 197,027, forward strand.
TGTATCTAGGTTTCAGTATCTGAGATGATGTATCTACGATACTGTATGTGTGACACTGTATGTAAGATAATGTATCTAGGATACTCTATGTGGGATACTGTATCTAGGATGCTGTCTGGGATACTGTATCGGGGATGCTGTATTTGGGATGCTGTATCTGGGATTCTGTATCTAGGATGTTGTATCTGGGATGCTGTATACGGGATACTGTATTTAGGATGCTGTATCTGGGATTCTGTATCTAGGATTCTGTATCTGGGATACTGTATGTGGGATACTGTATCTAGGATACTGTATCCAGGATGCTTTATCTGGGATGCTGTATCTCGATTCTGTATTTAGGATGCTGTATCTGGGATACTGCATGTGGGATGCTGTATCTAGGATACTATATCTGGGATGATGTATCTGGGATGCTGTATCTGGGATTCTCTATCTAGGATGTTGTATCTGGGATGCTGTATACGGGATAATGTATTTAGGATGCTGTATCTAGGATGCTGTGTCTCGGATACTGTCTCTGGCATACTGTATCTAGGATACTGTATCTAGGATTCTTTATCTGGGATGCTGTATCTCGATGCTGTATTTAGGATGCTGTATCTGGGATACTGCATGTGGGTTGCTGTATCTAGTATACTGTATCTGGGATGCTGTATCTGGGATAGTGTATCTAGCATACTGTATCTAGGATGCTTTATCTGGGATGCTGTAACTCGATGCTGTATTTAGGATGCTGTATCTGGGATACTGCATGGTGGATGCTGTATCTAGGATGCTGTATTAGGGATACTGTACCTGGGATATTATATATAGGGTACTATATATAGGATATTGTATCTGGGATACTGTATCTGGGATGCTCTCTCTGGGATGCTGTATCTGGGATGCTGTATGTATGTTGGTATATCTAATATGGTGTATCTAGGATGCTCTATCTGTGATGCTGAATTTGTGATGCTGTATCTAGGATGGTGTATGTAGGGTGCTGTGTCTGTGATACTGTATTTGGGATACTGTATCTATGATAATGTATCTGGGATGTTGTATCTAGGATGCTGTATCTTAGATGCTCTATCTGGGATACTGTGCCTAGGATACTGTATCTGGGATACTGTACCTAGGATGCTGTATACGGGATTTTGTATCTGGGATACTATATCTAGGATACTGTATCTGGGATACTGTATCTAGGATGCTGTATCTTGGATGCTGTATCTAGGATGCTGTATCTAGGATGCTGTATCTAGGATGCTGTATCTGGGAAACTGTATTTAGGATGCTGTATCTGGGATGCTGTATCAGGATGCTGTATCTAGGATACTATAGGTGGGATGCTGTATCTGGGATGCTGTATCTAGGATGCTGTATATGGAGTACTGTATTTAGGATGCTGTATGTGGGATTACATATGTAGGATGCTGTATCTGGGATACTTTATCTAGGATACTGTATCTTAGATACTGTAGCAGGGATACTGTGTCTAGGATGCTGTATCTAGTATGTTGTATCTGGGATACTTTATCTAGGATGCTGTATCTAGGACGTTGTATCTGGTATGCTGTATACGGGATACTGTATCTAGGATGCTGTATCTGGGATACTGTATCTGGGATGCTGTGTCTAGGATGTTGTATCCGGGATGCTGAATCTGGGATGCTGTATCTAGGATGGTGTATCTAGGATGTTGTATCTGGAATGCTGTATACGGGATACTGTATCTAGGATGCTGTATCTGGGATACACTATCTAGGATGCTGTATCTGGGATGTTGTATCTAGGATACCATATCTGGGATGTTGTATCTGGGATGCTATATCTAGGTTGCTGTATATAGGACACTGTATGTAAGATACTGTATCTAGGATACTCTATGTGGGATACTGTATCTAGGATGCTGTATCTAGGATACTGTATCTGGGATGGTGTATCTGGCATGCTATATCTAGGATGCTGTATCTGGGATACTGTACCGGGGATACTATATATAGGATACTGTATCTGGGATACTGTATCTGGGATGCTCTATGTAGGTTGCTATATCTGGGATGGTGTATCTAGGATGCTATATCTGGGATGCTGAATTTGGTATGCTGTATCTGGGATACTGTATCTTGGATGATGTATCTTGGATGCTGTATCTGGGATACTGTATCTTGGATGCTGTATCTAGGATGTTGTATCTGGAATGCTGTATACGGGATACTGTATCTAGGATGCTGTATCTGGGATACACTATCTAGGATGCTTTATCTGGGATGCTGTATCTTGATGCTGTATTTAGGATGCTGTCTTTTCGATACTGAATGTGGGATGCTGTATCTAGGATGCTGTGTCTCGGATACTGTCTCTGGCATACTGTATCTAGCATACTGTATCTAGGATGCTTTATCTGGGATGCTGTATCTCGATGCTGTATTTAGGATGCTGTATCTGGGATACTGCATGTGGGATGCTATATCTAGGATAATGCATCTGGGATGCTGTATCTGGGATGCTGTATCTCGGATGTTGTATCTGGGAAACTGTATTTAGGATGCTGTATCTGGGATGCTGTATCTAAGATGCTGTATCTGGGATACTGTATCTGGGATACTGTATCTAGGATGCTGTATCTAGGATACTATATCTGGGATGCTGTATCTGGGATGCTGTATCTAGGATGCTGTATCTGGAATACTGTATTTAGGATACTGTATCTGGGATGCTGTATCTAGGATACTGCATCTTGGATACTTTATCTGGGATACTATATCTAGGATACTGTATCTTGGATGCTGTATCTAGGATGCTGTATCTAGGATGCTGTATCTAGGATGCTGTATCTGGGAAACTGTATTTAGGATGCTGTATCTGGGATGCTGTATCTAGGATGCTGTATCTGGGATACTGTATCTGGGATACTGTATCTAGGGTACTGTATCTAGGATACTATATCTGGGCTGCTGTATCTGGGATGCTGTATCTAGGATGCTGTATCTGGAATACTGTATTTAGGATGCTGTATGTGGGATGCCATATGTAGGATGTTGTATCTGGGATACTTTATCTAGGATGCTGTATCTAGGATGTTGTATCTGGGATGCTGTATACAGGAGACTGTATCTAGGATGCTGTATCTGGGATACTGTATCTGGGATGCTGTGTCTAGGATGTTGTATCTGGGACGGTGAATCTGGGATGCTGTATCAAGGATGCTGTATCTAGGATGGTGTATCTAGGGTGCTGTATCTGGGATACTGTATCTAGGATGCTGTATCTGGGATACTGTACCTGGTATACTATATATAGGATACTGTATATAGGATACTGTATCTGGGATACTGTATCTGGGATGCTGTGTCTAGGACGTTGTATCTGGGATGCTTAATCTGGGATGTTGTATCTAGGACCCTGTATCTGGGATGTTGTATCTGGGATGCTGTATCTAGGTTGCTGTATATGTGACACTGTATGTAAGATACTGTATCTAGGATACTCTATGTGGGATACTGTATCTAGGACGCTGTATCTGGGATTCTGTATCTAGTATGTTGTATCTGAGAAACTGTATCTGGGATGCTGTATCTAGATGCTGTATTTAGGATGCTGTATCTGGGATACTGCATGTGGGATGCTGTATCTGGGATGCTGTATCTGGGATTCTGTTTCTAGGATGTTGTATCTGGGATGCTGTATACGGGATACTGTATTTAGGATGCTGTATCTGGGATACTGCATGGGGGATGCTGTATCTAGGATGCTATATAGGGGATACTGTATCAAGTATGCTGTATCTGGGATACTGTACCTGGTATACTATATATAGGATACTATATATAGGATACTGTATCTGGGATACTGTATCTGAGATGCTCTATCTGGGATGCTGTATCTCGTATGCTGTATGTAGGTTGCTATATCTAATATGGTGTATCTAGGATGCTGTATCTGTGATGCTGTATTTGTGATTCTGTATCTAGGATGGTGTATCTAGGGTGCTGTATCTGGGATACTATATCTGGGATACTGTATCTATGATACTGTATCTGGGATCTTGTGTCTAGGATGCTGTATCTTAGATGCTCTATCTCGGATACTGAACCTAGGATGCTGTATCTGGGATAATCTATCTGGGATACTATATCTAGGATACTGTATCTAGGATACTGTATCTAGGATACTGTACCTAGGATACTGTATCTAGGATGCTGTATCTTGGATTCTGTATCTGTGATGCTATATCTAGGATGTTGTATCTGGGATGCTGAATCTGGGATGCTGTATCTAGGATGATGTATCTAGGATGTTGTGTCTCGGATACTGTATGTAGCATACTGTAATTAGCATACTGTATCTAGGACGCTTCTTCTGGGATGCTGTATCTCGATTCTGTATTTAGGATGCTGTATCTGGGATAGTGCATGTGGGATGCTGTATCTAGGACGCTGCACCTAGGATGCTGTTTATGGGATGTGTATCTAGGATGCTGTATCTGGGATACTGTACATGGGATACTATATATAGGATACTGTATCTGCGATACTTTATCTGGGATGCTGTATCTGGGATGCTGTATGTAGGTTGCTATATATGGGATGGTGTATCTAGGATGCTGTATCTGGGATGCTGAATTTGGGATGCTATATCTAGGATTGTGTATATAGGATGTTGTATCTGGGATGCTGTATACGGGATACTGTATCTAGGATGCTGTATCTAGGATTCTATATCTGGGATACCCTATCTGGGATATTATATCTAGGATACTATATATGGGATACTCTATCTAGGATGCTGTAGCTGGGATGCTGTATCTAGAATGCTGTATCTGCGATACTGTATCTTGGATGCTGTATCTAGGATGCTGTATCTGGGATACTGTATCTAGGATGCTGTAACTGGGATGCTGTATCTGGGATAGTGTATCTGCGGTGCTGTATCTCGCATGTGGTATCTGGGATACTGTACCTGGATGCTGTATCTGGCATACTGTATCCTGGATACTATATATATAGGATACAGTATTCTGCATACTGTATGTGGAATGCTGTATCTGGGATGCTGTATGTAGGATGCTGTATCTAGGATACTGTATCTGGGATCCTGTATCTGGGATACTGTATCTATGATGCTGTATCTAGGATACTGTATGTGGGATACTGTATCTTGGATGCTATATCTGCGATTCTGTATCTAGGATGCTGTATCTAGGATGCTGTATCTGGTATACTGTATGTGGGATGCTGTATCTAGGATGCTGTATCTCGGATACTGTATCTAGAATGCTGTATCTAGGATGTTGTATCTGGGATAATGTATCTAGGATGCTGTATCTAGGATGTTGTATCTGGGATGCTCTATACGGGATTCTGTATCTAGGATGCTGTATCTGGGATACTGTATCTTCTATGCTGTGTCTAGGATGTTGTATCTGGGATGCTGAATCTGGGATGCTGTATCTATGATGATGTATCAAGGATGCTGTGTCTGGGATACTGTACCTGGGGTACTGTAAGTGGGATACTATATCTAGGATGCTTCATCTGGGATGCTGTATCTCGATGCTGTATTTAGGATGCTGTATCTGGGATAGTGCATGTGGGATGCTGTATCTAGGATGCTGTACCTACGCTGCTGTATATGGGATACTGTATCTAGGATGCTGTATCTGGGATACTGTACCTTGGATACTATATAGAGGATACTGTATCTGCGATACTGTATCTGGGATGCTGTATCTGGGATGCTGTATGTAGGTTGCTATGTATGGGATGGTGTATCTAGGATGCTGTATCTGGGATGCTGTATTTGGGATGCTGTATCTAGGATGATGTATCTAGGATGTTGTATCTGGAATGCTGTATACGGGACACTGTATCTAGGATGCTGTATCTGGGATACTGTATCTAGGGTACTGTATCTGGGATACTATATCTGGGCTGCTATATCTGGGATGCTGTATCTAGGATGCTGTATCTGGAATACTGTATCTAGGTTTCAGTATCTGAGATGATGTATCTACGATACTGTATGTGTGACACTGTATGTAAGATAATGTATCTAGGATACTCTATGTGGGATACTGTATCTAGGATGCTGTCTGGGATACTGTATCGGGGATGCTGTATTTGGGATGCTGTATCTGGGATTCTGTATCTAGGATGTTGTATCTGGGATGCTGTATACGGGATACTGTATTTAGGATGCTGTATCTGGGATTCTGTATCTAGGATTCTGTATCTGGGATACTGTATGTGGGATACTGTATCTAGGATACTGTATCCAGGATGCTTTATCTGGGATGCTGTATCTCGATTCTGTATTTAGGATGCTGTATCTGGGATACTGCATGTGGGATGCTGTATCTAGGATACTGTATCTGGGATGATGTATCTGGGATGCTGTATCTGGGATTCTCTATCTAGGATGTTGTATCTGGGATGCTGTATACGGGATACTGTATTTAGGATGCTGTATCTAGGATGCTGTGTCTCGGATACTGTCTCTGGCATACTGTATCTAGGATACTGTATCTAGGATTCTTTATCTGGGATGCTGTATCTCGATGCTGTATTTAGGATGCTGTATCTGGGATAGTGCATGTGGGATGCTGTATCTGGGATACTGTATCTGGGATGCTGTATCTAGGATACTGTATCTGGGATGCTGTATCTGGGATGCTGTATCTCGATGCTCTGTTTAAGATGCTCTATTTGGGATACTGCATGTGGGATTCTGTATCTAGCATGCTGTATATGGCATATTGTATTTAGGATGCTCTATCTGAGATACTGTACCTGGGATGCTATATATAGGATAATGTATCTGGGATACTGTACCTGGGATGGTCTATCTTGGGTACTGTGTCTGGGATGCTGTATGTAGGTTGCTATGTCTGGGATGGTGTATCTAGGATGCTGTATCTGTGATACTGAATTTGAGATGCTGTATCTAGGATGGTGTATCTAGGGTGCTGTATCTGGGATACTCTATCTGGGATACTGTATCTGGGATGCTGAATCTGGGATGCTGTATCTATGATGATGTATCTAGGATGCTGTGTCTGGGTTACTGTATCTGGCGTACTGTAAGTAGGATACTGTATCTAGGACGCTTCATCTGGGATGGTGTATCTCAATGCTGTATTTGGGATGCTGTATCTGGGATAGTGCATGTGGGATGCTGTATCTAGGACGCTGTAACTAGGATGCTGTATATGGGATACTGTATCTAGGATGCTGTATCTGGGATACTGTACCAGGATTACTATAATTAAGATAGTGTATCTGGGATACTGTATCTGGGATTCTGTATACCTGATACTGTATTTAGGATGCTGTATCTGGGATGCTGTATCTAGGATAGTGTATCTAGAATACTGTATCTGGGATGTTGTATCTAGGATCCTGTATCTGGGATGCTGTATCTGGGATGCTGTATCTAGGTTGCTCTATCTGAGATGCTGTATCTAGGATGCTGTATATGGGATACCGTATTTGGGATACTGTATCTAGGATACTCTATCTGGGATTCTGTATCTAGTATGCTATATCTGGGATGAAGAAATTGGGATGCTGTATCTACGATGCTATATCTGGGATACAGTATCCAGGATACTGTATCTGGGATGCTGTATCTGGGATCCTGTATCTGGGATACTGTATCTAGGATGCTGTATCTATGATACTGTATCTGGGATGCTGTATCTGGGATGCTGTATCTGGGATGCTGTATCTGGGATGCTGTATCTAGGATGCTGTATGTGGGATACTGTATTTAGGATGCTGTATCTGGGATGCTGTATCTAGGATGCTGTATCTAGGATACTGTATCTGGGTTACTGTATCTGGGATACTGTATCTAGGATACTGTATCTTAGATGCTGTATCTGGGATACTGTATCTAGGATGCTGTATCTAGGATGTTTTATCTGGGATACTGTATACGGGATACTGTATCTAGGATGCTGTATCTGGGATACACTATCTAGGATGCTGTATCTGGGATGCTGTATCTAGGATGCTGTATCTAGGATGCTCTATCTGGGATACTGTATCTAGGATGCTGTATGTATAATGTTGTATCTGGGATGCTGTATACGGGATACTGTATCTAGGATGCTGTATCTGGGATCCTGTATCTGGGATGCTCTATCTAGGATGTTGTATCTGGAATCTGTATACGGGATACTGTATCTAGGATGCTGTAACTGGGATACTGTATCTGGGATGCTGTATCTAGGATGCTCTATCGGGGATACTGTATCTGGTATACTGTATCTAGGATACTGTATCTTGGATACTGTATCTTGGATGCTGTATCTGGGATACTGTATCTAGGATGCTGTATCTAGGATACTGTATCTGGGTTGCTGTATCTAGGATACTGTATCAGGGATGCTGTATCTGGGATGTTGTATCTCGATGCTGTATTTAAGATGCTGTATTTGGTACACTGCATGTGGGATGCTGTATCTAGGATGCTGTATATGGGATATCGTATCTAGGATGCTGTATCTGGGATACTGTACCTTGGATACTATATAGAGGATACTGTATCTGGGATACTGTATCTGGGATTTTCTATCTGGGATGCTGTGTATGGGATGCTGTATCTAGGTTACTATGTCTGGGATGGTATATCTAGGATGCTCTATCTGTGATACTGAATTTGGGATGCTGTATCTAGGATGGTGTATCTAGGGTGCTGTATCTGGGATACTGTATCTGGGATCTTGTATCTAGGATGTTGTATCTGGTATGCTGCATCTGGGATGCTGTATCTAGGTTGCTCTATCTGAGATACTGTATCTAGGATGCTGTATATGGGATACCGTATGTGGGATACTGTATCTAGGATACTCTATGTGGGATACTGTATCTGGTATGCTGTATCTGGGATGAGGTATCTGGGATGCTGTATCTAGGATGCTATATCTGGGATATAGTATCTAGGATACTGTATCTGGGATGCTGTATCTGGGATACTGTATCTGGGATGCTGTATCTAGGATGCTGTATATAGGATACTGTGTCTGGGATGCTGTATCTGGGATGCTGTATCTAGGATGCTGTATCTGGGATACTGTATTTACGATACTGTATCTGGGATGCTGTATCTAGGATGCTGTATCTGGGATACTGTATCTGGGATACTGTATCTAGGCTTCTGTATCTTAGATGCTGTATGTGGGATGCTGTATCTAGGATGCTGTATCTAGGATGCTGTATCTGGGATGCTCTATACGGGATACTGTATCTAGGATGCTGTATCTGGGGTACTGTATCTGGGATGCTGTATCTAGGATACTGTATCTGGTATGCTGTATCTGGGATGCTGTATCTGGGATGCTGTATATGGGGTACTGTATTTAGTATGCTGTATCTGGGATGCTGTATCTGGGATGCTGTATCTGAGATACTATATCTGGGATACTGTATCTAGGATACTGTATCTTTGATGCTGTATCTGCGATACTCTATCTAGGATGCTGTCTCTAGGATGCTGTATCTGGGATACTGTATCTGGGATACTGTATCTAAGATGCTGTATCTGTGATACTATATATAGTATACTGTATCTGGGAGACTGTATCTTGCATGCTGTATCTGTGATGCTGTATCTGGGATGCTGTATGTAGGTTGCTCTATCTGGGATGGTGTATCTAGGATGCTGTATCTGTGATGCTGAATTTGGGATGCTGTATCTAGGATCCTGTATCTGAGATGCTGTATCTAGGATGCTGTATATGGGATACTGTATGTGGGATACTGTATCTAGGATGCTATATCTGGGATACAGTATCTAGGATACTGTATCTGGGATGCTGTATCTGGGATACTGTTGGATCACATAAGGAGTCAGGAAAACAATTCGATTCAATGTGAATCATACTAAAGCCATTTATTAGAGGAACAAGTCTCCTCGTATATGTAACTATATTCTAATCACGCATCCACGCTCCAAGCATGGATTCGCTAAATGAGTATCGTGGGCTGTCCGTGCTCTGGAGTCTCACTGATGATACGTCCGATGGTTCACGCCACGCCAGGACCCCGGTGATTGTGGAACGCCCCTCTTTCTCACAGCAGACTCTGATCTCAGCTTCTCGAAGAGGCCTTGAGATTCCTTTGAGCCTGACTAATTCAGCAACAGATCTTTATCTATCAAAACCCCTCCACGCTTCCCCCTTTCTTTTCCTGAATTAGTCAGGCCCCTTTAACCGTATGGTGCATCATTTTTGAAATATACTGCAACATAGAACACGTGATTAACAACATAATTACAATTACATATAATGCAATTAAAACTTACTTAATAAGATCAAACTACTACCTGCCTATTCTTAAAACGTTAATTCTACTCTGACAACCTTATTAACACCCGATTTTAATAGATTCAAAATAACCAGACAAGTTAATACAATATATTCTCTTAAATTCCTAAAAGAGTTATAACTGCGCAGTTTATAGGGTAACATACTTAATACCATCAGCATATACTAATAATTGAATTAATATCTTAAAAGTTATCTTAACCTATTTAAAAGATCAATAACTTAACCTTAATATCCCTTCTAAAACTTTATCAGTTTCTAAACTTAGATTACTATGGTAGAGATATCTCATAATTTTACCTTATCTATGCATTGACTATCTAATCATAATATCACCCTTTTGGATCTCCTGCTGCTTGTTCAAATTGCCATTCTCCACAGAAGGTACACCACCTGCTTACTAATAGGCTTCTAGATCACCAGGTCTGCGAGCATCTGTAACACTGAATTGGGATCCATGGTTTACATCTGAATCAGTCCTCACAACTTATCTCCCTCCTGTCCATCTGCATCCGTTGAATCTTTGTTGAATCCACTTCAATCCTCGGCCTGTAATGACACAAACATAACCTTTTCCCCAGGTTATCAATTGATGAGGCCTTTTCCATTGACTAGTGACTTGACCATAACTAATGTAGGTTCTTTCTGATTTAGCATGGTTTTGGGTCACACTTGCAAAGTATTCCATCACATACAATGCTTTTGACAATTGGTTTTGTGGTCTTTCCCCTACTTCCCCCTTTTTTTAAATAAAAACAAACAAACAAACAAACAAAGGTCAGAACCAGATACGTGTGTTAGATCTTGATTACGTACTCAAAATCACAAATCAAATTTAGAGGTTCCTCCTTAAAAAGCTCTAAGTAATTTAAAGCTGTGCCAAGTTCTGCTAATTGGGTTGAACCTTCAGTAATTTTTACAGAATGATGCCAATTGTTATCTTCACACCAAACCACTACAGCTTTATGAGACTTCCCAGAACCATCAACAAAAACTGTGCAAGTATGTAGGATCAGACCAAGTACAAGTATGGCCTATGACCTGATGTTAAAGACTTGCAGGTTCTGCAGCAATTTACATTTAGGCATGCCAAAAGCTGTGCTGTTAAGAAAACCAGCTAGTGCAATTTATAACGACATAGATTACAAATAAAAAATCAGAATTAAATTTCACAAATGGTACATATATGACAAAAGGATCATGGCCTATTGAAACTTCCCTGCATTTTCTTGATCAGAGTGACAATTGGTATATAACAGTCGGTATATCAGTTTGCTAGCAATCTCATCATACTGTCCCACAATAGCCACAGGTTGTTTCTATGTTGGAGCTATAGACAAATCTGCAAGTCCAATCGAATGCAGCCAGCCTGTAAGGTTGTCATAAATTCATTCCTCAAAGTTTCTAACTCCATTTTGGCTGTCATATTTATTGGATATTGTTTTCCCTTACCGGATCGAAGTCCTGTTTCAGATCTATCAGTGTAGAATTTGCTTTATCGAAACATTGGCTGTTAATACTAGTGGAAATACAGCATTTGAGATTTCCTTGGAGATTTCTCACTTGCAGCAAGCAGATCTGCACCATTCCAGCAGCTTCTTGTAGGCCATGCAACTAAACAGAATTCTCAGAAAACGTTATTTGAGCTTAATTTACTTAACAAATCTTAACCTAAGAGAGCTATAGGACTTTCTGGCAACTATAAGAATTTATGTATTAAAACTTTGTTCCAAATTTGACATGCTATTGGTCTCAAAAAACGGCCTTTCTTTCGTTCTCTCCCATGACCTCAAAAACTAGCACGGTGAATTTATTAAGAAGTCTCTTACAACTAATTACCACAGAATAAGTCTATCAACAAATTTTTGGTTTAATTTTCCAGTTTCATTAGAACTATGGGTCGACTAAGGATGCCTTTAAACTTCACCCTCGGACTGCTCCATTCAGTATTACATCTCTGCTGTGGGGGGGAGAGAAAACCCCCCTTTCACCGCTTTAAAAGCAGGCAGCCAGGTTTTTCCATTTTTGTTTTTCTTTCTCTTCGTGCTGCAGTTTAGAGATAACCAAGGTCACGCAGCTGGCATCATGGCTGGTACAAAGTGGGAGGCTCTGGCAAACTCCTCAGTTACAATGAGCTGCACACAGGCCTGGGATATTTTGCTCTTTTGTTTTCCCATTTCATTCCAGCCATAATACACTTTATATGCAATTTCAAGTAGCTCAACAATAGTTACATTCCTTAGCTCCATTTACCTTTTACAATTTAGAGATGTCAAAAACCAGTATAAACCAGTATAATAAACATCAATCCATTATTCTATTTTCCTAAATCTAAATCAGTTAATATTCTAGCAACTTTTAAATACAACCTCTTCTAAATTCACATCTATCATAGCATTTTAACAATTTAAATGCTTTTCTAACAATATAAGCAATTACTCTAATGCGTAAGGATGCATCCTAATGGGGAGCAAGGTGGAATTTTAGCAGTGGAACCGGTTCCCATTTTGTAATTATCTCCCCAGAAAAGATTCTTTTGGTACCAAATATGAATATGCAAACTAAAATACTGAGCTCAGATGTGAAAACCAAATACCCAGTTCAAATATGCAGATGGATCACAGTCACACTAATTTAAGACAATATCTCAATTTTTGCATTGCACCTTTGAGCCGCTCACTGCTCAGCCAGGTGGGGGTACCTCTGGGTCTCCCTGACAAAACGGGTCAGTGGTGCCGGAGCCCATCGGCACTCGCCATCGGACTGAGATTTTTTGCTTTGTTTTGTTTTCAGTGTCTCACCTGGTGCGCTACAGCTGTTATTCCAAAACCTGGATTCTTTACTTGATGTGCATACGAAAAAGCCAAATTTAGTGCACCGACATGAGAGACAGCCTGTCACAGAGTTGCGCAAGTCTGAATGCTGGAATAAAGCTAGCATGCTGGAGAGAAAAATAACAGCTACCACACGCAAAATTTTACCATCACATTCACGCAGTAAAGAACTAAATTACTCATGATTTTCTGAATTATCACAAAATGCACATTTTGAGTCAACGGAGTCTCATGATTTAACAGACTGTGAACTTATCATACCATATAGCACAGACCTACCAAAATTGCAACATACTTAAACAGATACCCACAAAGAAGACAGGTTAATAAGGAAAGCATCTTGCAGACTCTAACAAGTTTGCTGTGACCTGTGTGTTATCAGTTAACTCTCTCTCAGCTGTCTGAAATGATTTAATGATCTCTTGTAGGGATTTACTTTGCTCCACTCTTCTCGCCCTAAAAACAACATTAATTGCAACAAGGTGTTATACTTTAAGATTCTATTCCCCGGACACTATTCCCAATCATTTAACTTATGCCGCAACCACCACTAATTACAATGTTTTACAAGATCTTCCTTCCTTATAATTCCGAGTGCTTTCCCAAGTTTTAAAACACCTCCCAATACTGATTTTTTAGGAACACAACTGAAAACAATTATTCCTGACCCCATCTTGCAAGTAAAAACCTTGAGAACAGGGAGGGAGGGAGGGGGAGAGAGGGGAAGCGGGGGGAACGCACAGGTCTGCTTGAAAACAATTAACTCACATTCCTGACAAGCTGCTTGATTTTCAGAGAGGCAATACACAGGAGCACATAATATGTACTGTAAAACTTGCAAATAACATGTTGATAGCAAACATTAGATTCTCTACTGCTAATCTCAACACTCGTGCTTCCTCAGCTTCTAAGTTTTCAACCTGCTTACTGATGGCCTCTTGAAGATAGTCAATAAATTGCATGTAATTCTCATTGGGACACTGATTAACAGTTGCAAATTATTTGGCTGTTTTGTTGGTTTCAGACACCTCTCTCATAGCTTGATATGCAAGATCTGCTGACTGCCTCAGGATTTCAGAAACTAATCGTGCCTGTAATTGTGGTGTGTCAATTAGTGTCTCTTCCAGGAGCTGTGGGATACCTGCCCCTTTCAAAGAATCCGCATAGTTCTGTCCTAAATGATCTATAGCTGTTACCTTTCACAGAGTTCTTTTGCCCAGTTCTCATCCGGCGACTCCTTCTGCTCTTTTGTAGGAGTTAGAGGGTTGAAAGACAGTAAAAGCAGATTGGTAAAATTGGTAAAAGGACTGACAGTACACTTGTTTACGACTTTAGCATTCTCAGCTTTCACAGGGTCTTTGAGTAAGTTGTCTGACTCCAATCCTCTGGACTTGCTGCTCTCACCAGGGTTAGATGACGGTACAGGAGGCCACCCGCTCGGCATTTTTCCTCCCCCCGCCCCAGACTGCTGTATCATCGGGGGGACGGCACAACGGGGGATGGAGTGGGGAGGGGGTCAAAAAACACGATCCGGGTAAACTTCACAGTCATTTTTAGGTTTGTTATCAGGCTGCAACGCTGGAAAAATTCTGGCAACGGTAGCCCGCTCGGCCTTAAAGTCTTTCAAGGTGGAAATTTTAAGCTTCTATGTAGTCACTAATGATTTAGTTTCTTTATCATCTCCATTGCTGACCTTATTCCATAATTTCTGCCCTTTATCATCCCAAAGTTAACGTTTAAAAGCCTTCTCGTTTTCTCCCGGGTAGCCATTAATTCTGTACCGAATTAATAGTCTACATATGTTACTTTCTTCTTATTTAAGTCCTCTCATAGAGAGAATAGGCAGGAGGAGTTTAACTATAACTTCTTCCTCGAGGATATATTTTGCTCCATAACTTCATTCTCCCCTCCTCCCGCTCCCAGCCGCTCACCCTTTTACGGTGACTTCTTCAATTAACGCGGAGCGTCCTTACCCTCCGCCCGGTTTTCAGTCCAGCTGATCCGCCTCCGGCTGGGCCGCTCTAGGGCTTTTCCCCAACTTCAGTGGTACGCCGTTCAGAGTATCACGTCAGGGTCACCATTTGTTAGAGCGAGATAAGGACTCAGCAAAACCAGTCGATTCAATGTGAATCACGCTAAGCCATTTATTACAGAAACAAGTCTCCTTATATACGGAACTATATTCTAATCATGCGTCCACGCTCCAAGCATGGATTCGCTAAATGAGTATTGTGGGCTGTCCGTGCTCTGGAGTCTCACTGATGATATGTCCGATGATTCACGCCACGCCAGGACCCCGCTGACTGAGGAACGCCCCTCTTTCTCACAGCAGACTCTGCTTCTCCAAGCGGCCTTGAGATTCCTTTGGGCCTGACTAATTCAGCAACAGGTCTTTATCTATCAAGACCCCCGCACAGGAAGGGTCACTATGATGGCACAGAGGCACAGCGTCTCAGGCAGGGTCACTATGATGGCACAGAGGCACAGCGTCTCAGGCAGGGTCACTGTGATGGCACAGAGGCACAGCGTCTCAGGCAGGGTCACTATGATGGCACAGAGGAAAAGCGTCTCAGGCAGGGTCACTATGATGGCACAGAGGCACAGCGTCTCCAGGCAGGGTCACTATGATGGCACAGAGGCACAGCGTCTCTAGGCAGGGTCACTATGATGGCACAGAGGCACAGCGTCTCCAGCAGGGTCACTATGATGGCATAGAGGCACAGTGTCTCCGGCAGGGTCACTATGATGGCACAGAGGCACAGCGTCTCAGGCAGGGTCACTATGATGGCACAGAGGCACAGCGTCTCAGGCCGGGTCACTATGATGGCACAGAGGCACAGCGTCTCAGGCAGGGTCACTATGATGGCACAGAGGCACAGCGTCTCCAGGCAGGGTCACTATGATGGCTGTCGAGGGTTAAGATTGCGGGGTGACAATAAAACCCTGGCAGATGTATTGTTAACCTACTCTCCTCCCCGCCCAGTTCCCCCGTTTTGCCCCTCCCTCTCCCCCCTTCCCACTCAGCACAGGCGATCGGGAGGGAAAGAAGGACAGAGAGAAGAGAGTTGGAAAAATTAAAGATGTTTTACTAATGCTACTAATAAGAATAGAGAAAATAATACAAAATATACAAAACCAATCTTGAAAGTCTCAGCAACTGCAGAGCCGGCACCCAAAGTCCTGGATTGGACTCTGCAGCCACCGGAGCTGGATTCAGTCTCTCACTAGGCCTCAGTTTGCAGGGACGACCAGCAAGGTCCTCTCCTAATGTCGGCCATAAGCAGAAGGGAAAAGGGCAAAAGGGAATGAGATCCTTGTGATCTCCCACTTTTATATGAAGTATTCATGTGAATGGAATGTTATACACAGTTGGTCAGTTTCTTAGTCACTTGTTTCTCGTTACCCCTCTCGCGAGATGTCCATCCATGCTTATCAATACGTTTGCATTCCATTGCTAGGTTTACCAAAACATGTGTCTGGTTCTCCAGGAAAATGCAGTTAATATGAAGGCTTTAGCTGACAGGCAAAATTCACTGAAAGAGAAACTTGTTTTTAACAAAACCAGGACAGAGGGGTACTGATAGCACTAGGTGGTTACTGGGAGGGTTACTGGGAAGCTTACTGGAAATGTTAGCAAACAAGACACATAACCGCGGACGTAGTTCTATGCGGCGCTTTTATTTCAGCGCTGGGAAACCAGGGGTTCGCACCCAAAGCTTCCACCACTGATTCGAACTCCACTACATTTATACAATTTGGTTACATACATATTCATTAGGGTTACAACGTATGTGTTGCATGTTCATCAGATTTCACCACTATTTCACAATATCACTGCAGCCCCTCGGAACTGCTCTGAGCATGCGCAGCGCCCTCTGGTGGCCGCTCAGGGCTCTGCAGGATGGAGTCAGGAGTCTGCTGCGCCCGTGGACTTGTCACCTTCTGTCACCGCCATGCGCTATTCCTGTGCTCATTGTGAAATCATGTAAAATACTCCGATTTCTTAGCTGTGCGTTCTCAGCACATCCTATCCGTTCAAGGTAAGACAAGGACTAACTAAGGACTAACTTTCAGTTCTCTCTTTGTATACAACCTGCAAAGCCTCAAAATAAGGGAAGAATCTTGCATATAGTTTACAAAACTAAGTTACAACTATAACAGAAACACTACAAGGATTACTCAGGGGGAGGGGTCTGTCTGCGTATGGGGGTGAGGGGGGCTTGCGGGGGCGGGGACACCACTCCAATTTCCCGGTCCGGTCCCGCCCGGTCCAGTTTCCGGGTCCGCGCCGCCGCGCTCGGATCTGAGGTCTACGGCGCCCAGCGAGGACAGTCGTGACTTTCGGGTGCAGAGCGTGAGGAGGTCGAGCCTACACTCTCGCGAGCGCGGCCGGACGCCGGGTCCGTCCGAGCCCCGCCGGTCCGGTCCGGTCCGGTCCGATCCGGTCGGGTCCACTCCAATTTCCCGGTCCGGTCCTTTCCCGTCCGCTCCGGTCCGGTCCACTCCAATTTCCCGGTCCGGTCCTTTCCCGTCCGCTCTGGTCCGATCCGGTCCGGTCCACTCCAATTTTTCGGTCCGGTCCGGTCTGATCCACTCCAATTTTTCGGTCCGGTCCGGTCCTTTCCCGTCCGCTCCGGTCCGGTCTGGTCCACTCCAATTTCCCGGTCAGGTCCGGTCCGGTCCACTCCAATTTTTCGGTCCGGTCCGGTCCTTTCCCGTCCGGTCCGGTCCAATCCGGTCCGGTTCACTCCAATTTCCCGGTCTGGTCCGGTCCTTTCCCGCCTGCTCCGGTCCGATCCGATCCGGTCCGTTCCACTCCAATTTCCCGGTCCGGTCCGGTCCTTTCCCGTCCGCTCCGGTCCGATCCGATCCGGTCCGGTCCACTCCAATTTCCCGGTCCTTTCCCGCCCGGTCCAGTTTCCGGGTCCGGAGCGGCTCCGTGGACGGCGCCGCCTGCGCCGCCGCGCTCGGATCTGAGGTCTACCAGCGCCCCGCGAGGACTTAGTCCTGGACTTTCGGTTGCAGTTTGGTAGACGGGCTCGCCTGTGCGCCCCCCCCCCCTTCCCGGAGCCTCCTGAGGCGTCGCTGTTTTGTCGCTACCTCCCGTTACGTCGAGGTAAAACTCGGCTTGCTCGAGCGCGCCACCCCGGTGAAGGGACCGAGCGAGTCCTGAGGACGCGAGGGGGCGCGGTCTTGTAGGTCCGTATGATAGGAGAGAGGGGGCAGCCGCTTCCAGAGGAGCGCTCGAGAGCCAGCCGCAGCATCCCCGGCTCAGCGCGGCGGCGGCGGGGCTTTCGCGGACGCCGTCCGGCTCCGCTCGAAACTCTCAGGGCTGGGCGCGCGCGCGGGCGCGTGCCCGTCGCTGTCCCAGGAGCCTCGGCCGGCCGGCCTCCGCTCGGTGTCCCGCTCTCTCCGTCGGCCCTTGGCGGGCTTCTTTTCCCGCAGGTTCAGACCCCTGGTGCGTGCGCTTGGCTGAGGAGCCACTGGCGCGAGGCTACCATCTGCGGGCTTATGACTGAACGCCTCTAAGTCAGAATCCCGCCTAGACGTAGCGATACCGCAGCGCCGCCAGCGCCTCGGTGGGCTCGCGATAGCCGGCCGCTCGCCCCCGCCGCGGGGCGGGCCCGGTGCGGAGTGCCGCTCGTGGTCGGGACCGGAGGGGCGGACAGATGCGGCGCCGCGTCTCCCCCGTCAGGTACCGCATGATCGTGGGGCACCCGGCGCTAAATCATTCGTAGACGACCTGATTCTGGGTCAGGGTTTCGTACGTAGCAGAGCAGCTCCCTCGCTGCGATCTATTGAGAATCAGCCCTCGACACAAGCTTTTGTCTCCTCTCTCCGGGCGGCAGCCGCGCGGGGGGCTCGCGGGCGGCCGCGGCTCCCGGGCTGCCTTCCCTCCCACCCTCGCCTCTCCTTCCTCCTGCCTTTCGGCTCCCCGCCCTTCGTCCCGGCGGCACGGGGTCACCGGGAAGAGGGGAAACCCCGACGGGGATGGGGGGGCAGAGCAGGCGGCTCCTCATCGCGGGACGGGGGAGTCCGGCTCTTCCTCCCTTTTTTTTTTTCCCCGATCGATCCCGAGGTAGACCTGGCGGCCCCGGCAGAAAAGCGAGGTGGGGGGGCAGCGCGGCGCGCGTTTTGGGGTGGGGGGGGGGCGCGGCGGCTCGGTAGACATGGGCGACCCGGGAAGAGGTAGACCTGTCCTCCCCGTCGGAGCGCGAGCGCGGCGAGGCTGAGGTGGGGTGGCGGCAGTTGCCGGGAAGCGGCGCAGCCCGGAGCACGGCAGTGGGGGAACGGGTGCGGGGAGGGGGGGAAGGGGCGCGCATGCGAAGATGTATGCGTATGTATATGTGTGTGTGTGTGTGTGTGTGTGTCTGTGTCTGTGTGTGTGTGTCTGTGTGTGTGTGCGCAGGCGGGATCTATGGGTCCTGGACGCCTGGGTCCATCTTTGGTCAAACCTATGGGGCCCGGAAGCCTGGGTCCCTCCTTGGTGCAATATCTATGGGGCCCGGACGCCTGGGTCGCTCCTCAGTCAAATCTATGGGGCCCGGATGCCTGGGTCCCTCTTCTGTCAAATCTATGGGGCCCGGACGCCTGGGTCCCTCCTCAGTTAAATCCATGGGGCCCGGACGCCTGGGTCCCTTTCCAGTCAAATCTATGGGGCCCGGATGCCTGGGTCCCTCCCCGGTCAAATCTATGGGGCCCGGACGCCTGGGTCCCTCCTCGGTCTAATCTATGGGGCCCGGACGCCTGGGTCCCTCCCAGCGCAATCTATGGGGCCCGGACGCCTGGGTCCCTCATCCATCAAATCTATGGGGCCCGGACGCCTGGGGCCCTTTCCATTGCAATCTATGGGACCCGGACGCCTGGGTCCCTCCCCGGTCAAATCTATGGGGCCCGGACGCCTGGGTCCCTCCTCGGTGAAATCTATGGGGCCCGGACGCCTGGGTCCCTCATCCGTGCAATAATCTATGGGCCTCGGACGCCTGGGTCCCTCCCCGGTCAAATCTATGGGGCCCGGACGCCTGGGTCCCTTTCCAGTCAAATCTATGGGGCCCGGACGCCTGGGTCCCTCCTCGGTCTAATCTGTGGGGCCCGGACGCCTGGGTCCCTTTCCAGTCAAATCTATGGGGCCCGGACGCCTCGGTCCCTCCTCAGTTAAATCCATGGGGCCCGGACGCCTGGGTCCCCTCTTTGTCAAATCTATGGGGCCCGGATGCCTGGGTCCCTACTCGGTCAAATCCATGGGGCCCGGACGCCTGGGTCCCTTTCCAGTCAAATCTATGGGGCCCGGACGCCTGGGTCCCTTTCCAGTCAAATCTATGGGGCCCGGACGCCTGGGTCCCTCCTCGGTCAAATCTATGGGACCCGGACGCCTGGGTCCCTCCCAGCGCAATCTATGGGGCCCGGACGCCTGGGTCCCTCATCCATCAAATCTATGGGGCCCGGACGCCTGGGTCCTTTTTAAGTGCAATCTATGGGGCCCAGACGCCTGGGTCCCTCCCCGGTCAAATCTATGGGGCCCGGACGCCTGGGTCCCTCATCCATCAAATCTATGGGGCCCGGACGCCTGGGTCACTCCTCAGTCAAATCTATGGGGCCCGGATGCCTGGGTCCCTCTTCTGTCAAATCTATGGGGCCCGGACGCCTGGGTCCCTCC
Source organism: Streptopelia decaocto (assembly GCF_964273445.1). Lineage (NCBI taxonomy): Eukaryota > Metazoa > Chordata > Aves > Columbiformes > Columbidae > Streptopelia > Streptopelia decaocto. Next base: position 217,836 of record NW_028116874.1, read on the forward strand.
TCAGTTAAATCCATGGGGCCCGGACGCCTGGGTCCCTTTCCAGTCAAATCTATGGGGCCTGGACACCTGGGTCCCTCCCCGGTCAAATCTATCGGGCCCGGACGCCTGGGTCCCTCCTCGGTCTAATCTATGGGGCTCGGACACCTGGGTCCCTCCTCGGTGCAATATCTATGGGGCCCGGACGCCTGGGTCCCTCCTCGGTCTAATCTATGGGGCCCGGACGCCTGGGGCCCTTTCCATTGCAATCTATGGGACCCGGACGCCTGGGTCCCTCCCCGGTCAAATCTATGGGGCCCGGACGCCTGGGTCCCTCCTCGGTGAAATCTATGGGGCCCGGACGCCTGGGTCCCTCATCCATCAAATCTATGGGGCCCGGACGCCTGGGTCCTTTTTAAGTGCAATCTATGGGGCCCAGACGCCTGGGTCCCTCCCCGGTCAAATCTATGGGGCCCGGACGCCTGGGTCGCTCCTCAGTCAAATCTATGGGGCCCGGATGCCTGGGTCCCTCTTCTGTCAAATCTATGGGGCCCGGACGCCTGGGTCCCTCCTCAGTTAAATCCATGGGGCCCGGACGCCTGGGTCCCTTTCCAGTCAAATCTATGGGGCCTGGACACCTGGGTCCCTCCCCGGTCAAATCTATGGGGCCCGGACGCCTGGGTCCCTTTCCAGTCAAATCTATGGGGCCCGGACGCCTGGGTCCCTCCCCGGTCAAATCTATGGGGCCCGGACGCCTGGGTCCCTTTCCAGTCAAATCTATGGGGCCCGGACGCCTGGGTCCCTCCTCGGTCTAATCTGTGGGGCCCGGATGCCTGGGTCCCTTTCCAGTCAAATCTATGGGGCCCGGACGCCTCGGTCCCTTTCCAATCAAATCTATGGGGCCCGGACGCCTGGGTCCCTCCTCGGTCAAATCCATGGGGCTCGGACGCCTGGGTCCCCTCTTTGTCAAATCTATGGGGCCCGGATGCCTGGGTCCCTCCTCATTGCAATCTATGGGGCCCGGACGCCTGGGTCCCTTTCCAGTCAAATCTATGGGGCCCGGACGCCTGGGTCCCTTTCCAATCAAATCTATGGGGCCCGGACGCCTGGGTCCCTCCTCGGTCAAATCTATGGGGCTCGGACGCCTGGGTCCCTCCTCGGTCTAATCTATGGGGCCCGGACGCCTGGGTCCCTCATCCATCAAATCTATGGGGCCCGGACGCCTGGGTCCCTCCTCAGTGCAATCTATGGGGCCCGGATGCCTGGGTCACTTTTCCGTCAAATCTATGGGGCCTGGACACCTGGGTCCCCGCTCGGTCAAATCTATGGGTCCCGGACGCCTGGGTCCCTCCTCCGACAGATATATGGGGCCCGGATGCCTGGGTCCATCTTTGGTCAAATCTATGGGGCCCGGAAGCCTGGGTCCCTCCTCAGTCAAATCTAAGGGGCCCGGACGCCTGGGTCCCTCCTTGTTCAAATCTATGGGGCCCGGACGCCTGGGTTCCTTCTCAGTCAAATCTATGGGGCCCGAATGCCTGGGTCCCTTATTGGCTAATCTATGGGGCCCGGACGCCTGGGTCCCTCCTTGGTCACATCTATGGGGCCCGGACGCCTGGGTCCCTCCTCAGTGCAATCTATGGGGCCCGGACATCTGGGTCCCTCCTCAGTGCAATCTATGGGGCCCGGACGCCTGGGTCCCTCCTCGGTCAAATCTATGGGGCCCGGACGCCTGGGTCCCTCCTCAGTGCAATCTATGGGGCCCTGGACGCCTGGGTCCCTCTTTGGTCAAATCTATGGGGCCCGGACGCCTGGGTCCCTCCTCAGTCAAATCTATGGGGCCCGGACGCCTGGGTCCCTCCTCAGTCAAATCTATGGGGCCCGGACGCCTGGGTCCCTCCTCAGTGCAATCTATGGGGTCCGGATGCCTGGGTCCCTCCTTGTTCAAATCTATGGGGCCCGTACGCCTGGGTCCCTCCTCGGTCAAATATATGGGGACCGGACGCCTGGGTCCCTCCCCAGTGCAATATCTATGGGGTTCGGACGCCTGGGTCCCTTCTCCATGAAATCTATGGGGCTTGGTCGCCTGGGTCCCTCATCCATCAAATCTATGGGGCCCGGACGCCTGTGTCCCTTATTGGTCAAATCTATGGGGCCCGAACGCCTGGGTCCCTTATTGGCAAATCTATGGGGCCCGGACGCCTGGGTCCCTCCTTGGTCACATCTATGGATCCCGGACGCCTGGGTCCCTCATCCGTCAAATCTATGGGCCCCGGACGCCTGGGTCCCTCCACATTGCAATCTATGGGGCCCGGACGCCTGGGTCCCTCCTCAGTGCAATATCTATGGGGCCCGGACGCCTGGGTCCCTCCCAAGTTCAATATATAGGGCCCGGATGCCTGGGTCCCTTCTCGGTCAAATCTATGGGGCCCGGATGCCTGGGTCCCTTTTCAGTGCAATAATCTATGGGGCCCGGACGCCTGGGTCCCTCCTCACTGCAATAATATATGGGGCCCGGACGCCTGGGTCCCTCCCCATTGAAATCTATGGGACCTGGATGCCTGGGTCCCTGCCCAGTGCAATCTATGGGGCCCGGACGCCTGGGTCGCTCTTTGGTCAAATCTATGGGGCCTGGACGCCTGGGTCCTTTCCCAGAAAAATCTATGGGGCCCGGACGCCTGGGTCCCTTCTATATCAAATCTATGGGGCCCGAACGCCTGGGTCCCTCCTCAATGCAATCTATGGGGCCCGGACGCCTGAGTCCCTCTTTGGTCAAATCTATGGGGCCCGGACGCCTGGGTCCCTTCTCGGTCAAATCTATGGGGCCCGGACGCCTGGGTCCCTTCCCCATGAAATCTATGGGGCTTGGTCGCCTGGGTCCCTCATCCATCAAATCTATGGGGCCCGGACGCCTGTGTTCCTTATTGGTCAAATCTATGGGGCCCGAACGCCTGGGTCCCTTATTGGCAAATCTATGGGTCCCGGACGCCTGGGTCCCTCATCCATCAAATCTATTGGGCCCGGACGCCTGGGTCCCTCCACATTGCAATCTATGGGGCCCGGACGCCTGGGTCCCTCCTCAATGCAATCTATGGGGCCCGGACGCCTGGGTCCCTCCTCAATGCAATCTATGGGGCCCGGACGCCTGAGTCCCTCTTTGGTCAAATCTATGGGGCCCGGACGCCTGGGTCCCTTCTCGGTCAAATCTATGGGGCCCGGACGCCTGGGTCCCTCACAGTTCAAATCTATGGGGCCCGGACGCCTGGGTCCCTCCTGCTCAAATCTATGGGGCCCGGACACCTGGGTCCCTTATCGGTCAAGTCTATGGGGCCCGGACGCCTGGGTCCCTCTTTACTGCAATGATCTATGGGGCCCAGACGCCTGGGTCCCTCTTTGGTCAAATCTATGGGGCCCGGACGCCTGGGTCCCTGCTCATTCATATCTATGGGGCCCGGACACCTGGGTCCCTCCTCGGCCCAATCTATGGGGCCCGGACGCTTGGGTCCCTCCAATGTCAAATCTATGGGGCCCGGACGCCTGGGTCCCTCCTCAGTCAAATCTATGGGGCCCGGACGCCTGGGTCCCTCCTCGGTCAAATATATGGGGCCCGGACACCTGGGTCCCTCCTCAGTGCACTAATCTATGGGACTCGGACGCCTGGGTCCCTTCTGTGTAAAATCTATGGGGCCCGGAGGCCTGGGTCCCTCTTTGGTAAATCTATGGGGCCGGGATGCCTGGGTCCCTCCTCATTGCAATCTATGGGGCCCGGACGCCTGGGTCCCTCCTCAGTGCAATCTATGGGGCCCGGACGCCTGGGTCCCTCCTCCGTCAAATCTATGGGGCCCGGACGCCTGGGTCCCTCCTTGTTCAAATCTATGGGGCCCGGACGCCTGGGTTCCTTCTCAGTCAAATCTATGGGGCCCGAATGCCTGGGTCCCTTATTGGCTTATCTATGGGGCCCGAACGCCTGGGTCCCTTATTGGCAAATCTATGGGGCACAGACGCTTGGGTCCCTCCTTGGTCACATCTATGGGGCCCGGACGCCTGGGTCCCTCCTCAGTGCAATCTATGGGGCCCGGACACCTGGGTCCCTCCCCATTGCAATCTATGGGGCCCGGACGCCTGGGTCCCTCCTCGGTCAAATCTATGGGGCCCGGACGCCTGGGTCCCCTCTTTGTCAAATCTATGGGGCCCAGACGCCTGGGTCCCTATGCAGTCAAATCTATGGGGCCCGGACGCCTGGGTCCCTCTTTGGTCATATCTGTGGGGCCCGGACGCCTGGGTCCCTCCTAGGTCAAGTCTATGGCACCCGGACGCCTGGGTCCCTCCCCAGTGCAATCTATGGGGCCCGGACGCCTGGGTCCCTCTTTGGTAAAATCTATGGGGCCCAGATGCCTGCGTCCCTCCTCAGTGCAATCTATGGGGCCCGGACGCCTGGGTCCGTGCCCAGTGCCATCTATGGGGCCCGGACGCCTGGGTCCCTTCCCAGAGCAATCTATGGGTGCCCGGACGCCTGGGTCCCTCCCCGTTCAAATCTATGGGGCCTGGACTCCTGGACCCTTCTAGATCAAATCTATGGGTCCCGGACGCCTGGGTCCCTGCTCTGTCAAATCAATAAATCTATATTCCCAAATTTTGGAGGGAACTCCAAACATGTCAACATTGATTTTCAGAATCTCCACTGGACTTTGAGAGATTTTGACCTGAAAGTGTGTCCTGGTTTTGTTAAAAACAAGTTTCTCTTTCAGTGAATTTTGCCTGTCAGCTAAAGCTTCATATTAACTGCATTTTCCTGGAGAACCAGACCCATGTTTTGGTAAACCTAGCAATGGAATGCAAACTTATTGATAAGCACGGATGGACATCTCGCGAGAGGGGTGACGAGAAACAAGTGACCAAGAAACTGACCAACTGTGTATAACATTCCATTCACGTGAATACTTCATATAAAAGTGGGAGATCACGAGGATCTCGTCCCTTTTTCCTTATGGCGACATTAGGAGAGGACCTTGCGAGTCGTCCCTGAGAACTGAGGCCTAGTGACAGACTGAATCCAGCTCCGCTTGGCTGCAGAGTCCAGTCCAGGACTTTGGTTGCCGGCTCTGCAGTTGCTGAGACTTTCAAGACTGGTTTTGTATATTTTGTATTATTTTCTCTATTCTTATTAGTAGCATTAGTAAAATACCTTTAATTTTTCCAACTCTCTTCTCTCTGTCCTTCTTTCCCTCCCGATCGCCTGTCCTGAGTGGGAAGGGGGGAGAGGGAGGGGCAAAACGGGGGAAGTGGGGGGAGAGGAGGTTACCAATACATCTGCCAGGGTTTTATTGTCACCCCGCAATCTAAACCCTCGAAAAAGCTTTATCAGGATTTCAACAATGTTGAGAGGGATTTGAAAAGTTTCAATGGGAATGGGAAGAATTGGGACGAAAATTGGAAAATTTTGAAGGGACTTTGAAAAAATTTCAACTGGAATTTTAGCAATTTTGACGTGAAATTGTAAACATGTTGAGATGGATTTGGAAAATTCTAGAGAGAATTTTAAAAGCTTCAACAGGATTTCAACCATTTTGAGAGGCATTTGAAAAGTTTCAATGGGAATGGGAAGAATTGGGACAAAAATTGGAAAATTTTTCAGGGACTTTGAAAAAATTTCAACGGGAATTTTAGCCATTTTTTGACGTGAAATTGTAAACATGTGGAAGTGGATTTTGAAAATTCTAGAGAGAATTTTAAAAGCTTCAACAGAATTTCAACAATGTTGAGAGGGATTTGAAAAGTTTCAATGGGAATGGGAAGAATTGGGACAAAAATTGGAAAATTTTTAAGGGACTTTGAAAAAATTTCAAGTGGAATTTTAGAGATTTTGATGTGAAAGTTTCAAAATTTTGTCGGGGATTTGGAAAATTTCCTGAGAATTTCCAAAGTTTCCCTGGGATTTCCAACATTTTGAAGGGAACTCCAAACATGTCAACATTGATTTTAAGAATCTCCACTGGAGTTTTAGAGATTTTGACGTGAAAGTGTCACCATTTTGTCGGGGATTTGGAAAATTTCCTGAGAATTTCAAAAGTTTCACCGGGATTTCCCAAATTTTGAAGGGAACTGATCGGAGCCAGCCCAGCGAGAGCCGGAGCCGGCAGGGTTCAGCCGACCACGAGGTTCAGCCGAGATCAGGAAGCTCAGAGGGAAACGTACAGGGACAGCGCGATTCCCGGCGGGTCCCGATCGCCAAAGCCCCGGCAGCCATTGCGAGAGAGCGGCTGACGTGGCGGGGGCGTTCCCACGGTGACGGCGACCACACCCCCTCCCCTTGCCTTGAAAAAGCCTTTGGGAGGGCAGCGACTAGTCACCAGGTGCAGGGAGGAGCAACCAGCTTGTGTAGCAGGTGAGTCCCACCCACACTGTGCTGCAGCAGCAGGTGTGGTAGCTTGTGCAGCAGGGTGCAGAGAGCACTTGTTGCTTGTCAGCCCCTCTAGCTTATTACCAGCGCCCCAGACTGCTGACGACCATGGGCGTCTCCAGGAGGAGAGCTTGTCTCTAACAGACTGTGGCTACGCAGACTGAGGCTCTGTCCCGAACGGTGGCTGTTCAGGTCTCTGCAGGGAGTGCCAGAGCCTGCTGCTGGGGGAGGGAGGCCAGCACTCCACCTGTGTGAGGTGTGAGCAGGTGCAAGATCTGCTCGACATGGTCGTCAAACTTAAGGAGGAGGTTGAGACGCTGAGGACCATCAGGGAGTGCGAAAGGGAGATCGACTGGTGGAGTAACACCCTGACGTGCCAGTCGGAAAGGTCCCAGAGAGGTAACCCCCAAAAGGAGATGGACCTCCTGCCCTCTCGGATAGAGGCAATTTTGACGTGAAACTGTAAACATGTGGACATGGATTTGGAAAATTCTAGAGAGAA
>NW_028116873.1:0-22934 GCF_964273445.1 Streptopelia decaocto
TTCAAAGTCCCTTACAAATTTTCCCATTTTTGTCCCGATTCTTCCCATTCCCATTGAAACTTTTCAAATCCCTCTCAAAATTGTTGAAATTCTGTTGAAGCTTTTAAAATTCTCTCTAGAATTTTCAAAATCCATGTCCACATGTTTACAATTTCACGTCAAAAAATTGCTAAAATTCCAGTTGCAATTTTTTCAAAGTCCCTTAAAAATTTTCCAATTTTTGTACCAATTCTTCCCATTCCCATTGAAACTTTCAAATCCCTCTCAAAATTGTTGAAATTCTCTTGAAGCTTTTAAAATTCTCTCTAGAATTTTCAAAATCCATGTCCACATGTTTACAATTTCACGTCAAAAAATTGCTAAAATTCCAGTTGAAATTTTTTCAAAGTCCCTTAAAAATTTTCCCATTTTTGTCCCAATTCTCCCCATTCCCATTGAAACTTTTCAAATCCCTCTCAAAATTGTTGAAATTCTGTTGAAGCTTTTAAATTCTCTCTAGAATTTTCAAAATCCACTTCAACATGTTTACAATTTCACGTCAAAAATTGCTAAAATTCCAGTTGAAATTTTTTCAAAGTCCCTTAAAAATTTTCCAATTTTTGTCCCAATTCTTCCCATTCCCATTGAAACTTTTCAAATCCCTCTCAAAACTGTTGAAATTCTCTTGAAGCTTTTAAAATTCTCTCTAGAATTTTCAAAGTCCACGTCCACATGTTTACAATTTCACGTCAAAATTGCTAAAATTCCAGTTGAAATTTTTTCAAAGTCCCTTAAAAATTTTCCAATTTTTGTCCCAATTCTTCCCATTCCCATTGAAACTTTTCAAATCCCTCTCAAAATTGTTGAAATTCTGTTGAAGCTTTTAAAATTCTCTCTAGAATTTTCAAAATCCATGTCCACATGTTTACAATTTCACGTCAAAAAATTGGTAAAATTCCAGTTGAAATTTTTTCAAAGTCCCTTAAAAATTTTCCAATTTTTGTCCCAATTCTTCCCATTCCCATTGAAACTTTTCAAATCCCTCTCAAAATTGTTGAAATTCTGTTGAAGCTTTTAAAATTCTCTCTAGAATTTTCAAAATCCATGTCCACATGTTTACAATTTCACGTCAAAATTGCTAAAATTCCAGTTGAAATTTTTTCAAAGTCCCTTAAAAATTTTCCAATTTTTGTCCCGATTCTTCCCATTCCCATTGAAACTTTTCAAATCCCTCTCAAAATTGTTGAAATTCTCTTGAAGCTTTTAAAATTCTCTCTAGAATTTTCAAAATCCATGTCCACATGTTTACAATTTCACGTCAAAAAATGGCTAAAATTCCAGGTGAAATTTTTTCAAAGTCCCTTAAAAATTTTCCAATTTTTGTCCCAATTCTTCCCATTCCCATTGAAACTTTTCAAATCCCTCTCAAATTGTTGAAATTCTGTTGAAGCTTTTAAAATTCTCTCTAGAATTTTCAAAATCCATGTCCACATGTTTACAATTTCACGTCAAAAAATTGCTAAAATTCCAGTTGAAATTTTTTCAAAGTCCCTTAAAAATTTTCCAATTTTTGTCCCGATTCTTCCCATTCCCATTGAAACTTTTCAAATCCCTCTCAAAATTGTTGAAATTCTGTTGAAGCTTTTAAAATTCTCTCTAGAATTTTCAAAATCCATGTCCACATGTTTACAATTTCACGTCAAAAAATTGCTAAAATTCCAGTTGAAATTTTTTCAAAGTCCCTTAAAAATTTTCCAATTTTTGTCCCAATTCTTCCCATTCCCATTGAAACTTTTCAAATCCCTCTCAAAATTGTTGAAATTCTCTTGAAGCTTTTAAAATTCTCTCTAGAATTTTCAAAATCCATGTCCACATGTTTACAATTTCACGTCAAAAAATTGCTAAAATTCCAGTTGAAATTTTTTCAAAGTCCCTTAAAAATGTTCCAATTTTTGTCCCAATTGTCCTCATTCCCATTGAAACTTTTCAAATCCCTCTCAAAATTGTTGAAATTCTGTTGAAGCGTTTAAAATTCTCTCTAGAATTTTCAAAATCCACTTCAACATGTTTACAATTTCACGTCAAAATTGCTAAAATTCCAGTTGAAATTTTTTCAAAGTCCCTTAAAAATTTTCCCATTTTTGTCCCGATTCCTCCCATTCCCATTGAAACTTTTCAAATCCCTCTCAAAATTGTTGAAATTCTGTTGAAGCTTTTAAAATTCTCTCTAGAATTTTCAAAATCATGTCCACATGTTTACAATTTCACGTCAAAAAATTGCTAAAATTCCAGTTGCAATTTTTTCAAAGTCCCTTAAAAATTTTCCAATTTTTGTACCAATTCTTCCCATTCCCATTGAAACTTTTCAAATCCCTCTCAAAATTGTTGAAATTCTCTTGAAGCTTTTAAAATTCTCTCTAGAATTTTCAAAATCCATGTCCACATGTTTACAATTTCACGTCAAAAAATTGCTAAAATTCCAGTTGAAATTTTTTCAAAGTCCCTTAAAAATTTTCCAATTTTTGTCCCAATTCTCCCCATTCCCATTGAAACTTTTCAAATCCCTCTCAAAATTGTTGAAATTCTGTTGAAGCTTTTAAAATTCTCTCTAGAATTTTCAAAATCCACTTCAACATGTTTACAATTTCACGTCAAAAAATTGCTAAAATTCCAGTTGAAATTTTTTCAAAGTCCCTTAAAAATTTTCTAATTTTTGTCCCAATTCTTCCCATTCCCATTGAAACTTTTCAAATCCCTCTCAAAATTGTTGAAATTCTGTTGAAGCTTTTAAAATTCTCTCTAGAATTTTCAAAATCCATGTCCACATGTTTACAATTTCACGTCAAAAAATGGCTAAAATTCCAGTTGAAATTTTTTCAAAGTCCCTTAAAAATTTTCCAATTTTTGTCCCAATTCTTCCCATTCCCATTGAAACTTTTCAAATCCCTCTCAAAACTGTTGACATTCTCTTGAAGCTTTTAAAATTCTCTCTAGAATTTTCCAAATCCATGTCCACATGTTTACAATTTCATGTCAAAAAATTGCTAAAATTCCAGTTGAAATTTTTTCAAAGTCCCTTAAAAATTTTCCAATTTTTGTCCCAATTCTTCCCATTCCCATTGAAACTTTTCAAATCCCTCTCAAAATTGTTGAAATTCTGTTGAAGCTTTTAAAATTCTCTCTAGAATTTTCAAAATCCACGTCCACATGTTTACAATTTCACGTCAAAAAATTGCTAAAATTCCAGTTGAAATTTTTTCAAAGTCCCTTAAAAATTTTCCAATTTTTGTACCAATTCTTCCCATTCCCATTGAAACTTTTCAAATCCCTCTCAAAATTGTTGAAATTCTGTTGAAGCTTTTAAAATTCTCTCTAGAATTTTCAAAATCCATGTCCACATGTTTACAATTTCACGTCAAAAAATTGCTAAAATTCCAGTTGAAATTTTTTCAAAGTCCCTTAAAAATTTCCAATTTTTGTCCCAATTCTTCCCATTCCCATTGAAACTTTTCAAATCCCTCTCAAAATTGTTGAAATTCTGTTGAAGCTTTTAAAATTCTCTCTAGAATTTTCAAAATCCATGTCCACATGTTTACAATTTCACGTCAAAATTGCTAAAATTCCAGTTGAAATTTTTTCAAAGTCCCTTAAAAATTTTCCCATTTTTGTCCCGATTCTTCCCATTCCCATTGAAACTTTTCAAATCCCTCTCAAAATTGTTGAAATTCTGTTGAAGCTTTTAAAATTCTCTCTAGAATTTTCAAAATCCATGTCCACATGTTTACAATTTCACGTCAAAAAATTGCTAAAATTCCAGTTGAAATTTTTTCAAAGTCCCTTAAAAAATTTCCAATTTTTGTCCCAATTCTTCCCATTCCCATTGAAACTTTTCAATCCCTCTCAAAATTGTTGAAATTCTCTTGAAGCTTTTAAAATTCTCTCTAGAATTTTCAAAATCCATGTCCACATGTTTACAATTTCACGTCAAAAAATGGCTAAAATTCCAGTTGAAATTTTTTCAAAGTCCCTTAAAAATTTTCCAATTTTTGTCCCAATTCTTCCCATTCCCATTGAAACTTTCAAATCCCTCTCAAAATTGTTGAAATTCTGTTGAAGCTTTTAAAATTCTCTCTAGAATTTTCAAAATCCATGTCCACATGTTTACAATTTCACGTCAAAAAATTGCTAAAATTCCAGTTGAAATTTTTTCAAAGTCCCTTAAAAATTTTCCCATTTTTGTCCCAATTCTCCCCATTCCCATTGCAACTTTTCAAATCCCTCTCAAAATTGTTGAAATTCTGTTGAAGCTTTTAAAATTCTCTCTAGAATTTTAAAAATCCACTTCAACATGTTTACAATTTCACGTCAAAAAATTGCTAAAATTCCAGTTGAAATTTTTTCAAAGTCCCTTAAAAGTTTTCCAATTTTTGTCCCAATTCTTCCCATTCCCATTGAAACTTTTCAAATCCCTCTCAAAATTGTTGAAATTCTCTTGAAGCTTTTAAAATTCTCTCTAAAATTTTCAAAATCCACGTCCACATGTTTACAATTTAACATCAAATAATTGCTAAAATTCCAGTTGAAATTTTTTCAAAGTCCCTTAAAAATTTTCCAATTTTTGTACCAATTCTTCCCATTCCCATTGAAACTTTTCAAATCCCTCTCAAAATTGTTGAAATTCTCTTGAAGCTTTTAAAATTCTCTCTAGAATTTTCAAAATCCATGTCCACATGTTTACAATTTCACGTCAAAAAATTGCTAAAATTCCAGTTGAAATTTTTTCAAAGTCCCTTAAAAATTTTCCAATTTTTGTCCCAATTCTCCCCATTCCCATTGAAACTTTTCAAATCCCTCTCAAAACTGTTGAAATTCTGTTGAAGCTTTTAAAATTCTCTCTAGAATTTTCAAAATCCACTTCAACATGTTTACAATTTCACGTAAAAAAATTGCTAAAATTCCAGTTGAAATTTTTTCAAAGTCCCTTAAAAAATTTCCAATTTTTGTCCCAATTCTTCCCATTCCCATTGAAACTTTTCAAATCCCTCTCAAAATTGTTGAAATTCTCTTGAAGCTTTTAAAATTCTCTCTAGAATTTTCAAAATCCATGTCCACATGTTTACAATTTCACGTAAAAAATTGCTAAAATTCCAGTTGAAATTTTTTCAAAGTCCCTTAAAAATTTTCCAATTTTTGTCCCAATTCTTCCCATTCCCATTGAAACTTTTCAAATCCCTCTCAAAATTGTTGAAATTCTCTTGAAGCTTTTAAAATTCTCTCTAGAATTTTCAAAATCCATGTCCACATCTTTACAATTTCACGTCAAAAAATTGCTAAAATTCCAGTTGAAATTTTTTCAAAGTCCCTTAAAAATTTTCCAATTTTTGTCCCAATTCTTCCCATTCCCATTGAAACTTTTCAAATCCCTCTCAAAATTGTTGAAATTCTGTTGAAGCTTTTAAAATTCTCTCTAGAATGTTCAAAATCCATGTCCACATGTTTACAATTTCACGTCAAAAAATGGCTAAAATTCCAGTTGAAATTTTTTCAAAGTCCCTTAAAAATTTTCCAATTTTTGTCCCAATTCTTCCCATTCCCATTGAAACTTTTCAAATCCCTCTCAAAATTGTTGAAATTCTGTTGAAGCTTTTAAAATTCTCTCTAGAATTTTCAAAATCCACGTCCACATGTTTACAATTTCACGTCAAAAAATTGCTAAAATTCCAGTTGAAATTTTTTCAAAGTCCCTTAAAAATTTTCCAATTTTTGTACCAATTCTTCCCATTCCCATTGAAACTTTTCAAATCCCTCTCAAAATTGTTGAAATTCTGTTGAAGCTTTTAAAATTCTCTCTAGAATTTTCAAAATCCATGTCCACATGTTTACAATTTCACGTCAAAAAATTGCTAAAATTCCAGTTGAAATTTTTTCAAAGTCCCTTAAAAATTTTCCAATTTTTGTCCCAATTCTTCCCATTCCCATTGAAACTTTTCAAATCCCTCTCAAAATTGTTGAAATTCTGTTGAAGCTTTTAAAATTCTCTCTAGAATTTTCAAAATCCATGTCCACATGTTTACAATTTCACGTCAAAATTGCTAAAATTCCAGTTGAAATTTTTTCAAAGTCCCTTAAAGATTTTCCCATTTTTGTCCCGATTCTTCCCATTCCCATTGAAACTTTTCAAATCCCTCTCAAAATTGTTGAAATTCTCTTGAAGCTTTTAAAATTCTCTCTAGAATTTTCAAAATCCATGTCCACATGTTTACAATTTCACGTCAAAAAATTGCTAAAATTCCAGTTGAAATTTTTTCAAAGTCCCTTAAAAAATTTCCAAATTTTGTCCCAATTCTTCCCATTCCCATTGAAACTTTTCAAATCCCTCTCCAAATTGTTGAAATTCTCTTGAAGCTTTTAAAATTCTCTCTAGAATTTTCAAAATCCATGTCCACATGTTTACAATTTCACGTCAAAAAATTGCTAAAATTCCAGTTGCAATTTTTTCAAAGTCCCTTAAAAATTTTCCAATTTTTGTCCCAATTCTTCCCATTCCCATTGAAACTTTTCAAATCCCTCTCAAAATTGTTGAAATTCTGTTGAAGCTTTTAAAATTCTCTCTAGAATTTTCAAAATCCATGTCCACATGTTTACAATTTCACGTCAAAAAATTGCTAAAATTCCAGTTGAAATTTTTTCAAAGTCCCTTAAAAATTTTCCCATTTTTGTCCCAATTCTCCCCATTCCCATTGCAACTTTTCAAATCCCTCTCAAAATTGTTGAAATTCTGTTGAAGCTTTTAAAATTCTCTCTAGAATTTTCAAAATCCACTTCAACATGTTTACAATTTCACGTCAAAAAATTGCTAAAATTCCAGTTGAAATTTTTTCAAAGTCCCTTAAAAGTTTTCCAATTTTTGTCCCAATTCTTCCCATTCCCATTGAAACTTTTCAAATCCCTCTCAAAATTGTTGAAATTCTCTTGAAGCTTTTAAAATTCTCTCTAAAATTTTCAAAATCCACGTCCACATGTTTACAATTTAACATCAAATAATTGCTAAAATTCCAGTTGAAATTTTTTCAAAGTCCCTTAAAAATTTTCCAATTTTTGTACCAATTCTTCCCATTCCCATTGAAACTTTTCAAATCCCTCTCAAAATTGTTGAAATTCTCTTGAAGCTTTTAAAATTCTCTCTAGAATTTTCAAAATCCATGTCCACATGTTTACAATTTCACGTCAAAAAATTGCTAAAATTCCAGTTGAAATTTTTTCAAAGTCCCTTAAAAATTTTCCAATTTTTGTCCCAATTCTCCCCATTCCCATTGAAACTTTTCAAATCCCTCACAAAATTGTTGAAATTCTGTTGAAGCTTTTAAAATTCTCTCTAGAATTTTCAAAATCCACTTCAACATGTTTACAATTTCACGTAAAAAAATTGCTAAAATTCCAGTTGAAATTTTTTCAAAGTCCCTTAAAAAATTTCCAATTTTTGTCCCAATTCTTCCCATTCCCATTGAAACTTTTCAAATCCCTCTCAAAATTGTTGAAATTCTCTTGAAGCTTTTAAAATTCTCTCTAGAATTTTCAAAATCCATGTCCACATGTTTACAATTTCACGTCAAAAAATTGCTAAAATTCCAGTTGAAATTTTTTCAAAGTCCCTTAAAAATTTTCCAATTTTTGTCCCAATTCTTCCCATTCCCATTGAAACTTTTCAAATCCCTCTCAAAATTGTTGAAATTCTGTTGAAGCTTTTAAAATTCTCTCTAGAATTTTCAAAATCCATGTCCACATGTTTACAATTTCACGTCAAAAAATTGGTAAAATTCCAGTTGAAATTTTTTCAAAGTCCCTTAAAAATTTTCCAATTTTTGTCCCAATTCTTCCCATTCCCATTGAAACTTTTCAAATCCCTCTCAAAATTGTTGAAATTCTGTTGAAGCTTTTAAAATTCTCTCTAGAATTTTCAAAATCCATGTCCACATGTTTACAATTTCACGTCAAAAAATTGCTAAAATTCCAGTTGAAATTTTTTCAAAGTCCCTTAAAAATGTTCCAATTTTTGTCCCAATTGTCCTCATTCCCATTGAAACTTTTCAAATCCCTCTCAAAATTGTTGAAATTCTCTTGAAGCTTTTAAAATTCTCTCTAGAATTTTCAAAATCCATGTCTACATGTTTACAATTTCACGTCAAAAAATTGCTAAAATTCCAGTTGAAATTTTTTCAAAGTCCCTTAAAAATTTTCCAACTTTTGTCCCAATTCTTCCCATTCCCATTGAAACTTTTCAAATCCCTCTCAAAACTGTTGGAATTCTGTTGAAGCTTTTAAAATTCTCTCTAGAATTTTCAAAATCCATGTCCACATGTTTACAATTTCACGTCAAAAAATTGCTAAAATTCCAGTTGAAATTTTTTCAAAGTCCCTTAAAAATTTTCCAATTTTTGTCCCAATTCTTCCCATTCCCATTGAAACTTTTCAAATCCCTCTCAAAATTGTTGAAATTCTGTTGAAGCTTTTAAAATTCTCTCTAGAATTTTAAAAATCCATGTCCACAAGTTTACAATTTCACGTCAAAATTGCTAAAATTCCAGTTGAAATTTTTTCAAAGTCCCTTAAAAATTTTCCAATTTTTGTCCCAATTCTTCCCATTCCCATTGAAACTTTTCAAATCCCTCTCAAAATTGTTGAAATTCTGTTGAAGCTTTTAAAATTCTCTCTAGAATTTTCAAAATCCATGTCCACATGTTTACAATTTCATATAAAAAATTGCTAAAATTCCAGTCGCAATTTTTTCAAAGTCCCTTAAAAATTTTCCCATTTTTGTCCCAATTCTCCCCATTCCCATTGAAACTTTTCAAATCCCTCTCAAAATTGTTGAAATTCTCTTGAAGCTTTTAAAATTCTCTCTAGAATTTTCAAAATCCATGTCCACATGTTTACAATTTCACGTCAAAAAATGGCTAAAATTCCAGTTGAAATTTTTTCAAAGTCCCTTAAAAATTTTCCAATTTTTGTCCCAATTCTTCCCATTCCCATTGAAACTTTTCAAATCCCTCTCAAAATTGTTGAAATTCTGTTGAAGCTTTTAAAATTCTCTCTAGAATTTTCAAAATCCATGTCCACATGTTTACAATTTCACGTCAAAAAATTGCTAAAATTCCAGTTGAAATTTTTTCAAAGTCCCTTAAAAATTTTCCCATTTTTGTCCCAATTCTCCCCATTCCCATTGCAACTTTTCAAATCCCTCTCAAAATTGTTGAAATTCTGTTGAAGCTTTTAAAATTCTCTCTAGAATTTTAAAAATCCACTTCAACATGTTTACAATTTCACGTCAAAAAATTGCTAAAATTCCAGTTGAAATTTTTTCAAAGTCCCTTAAAAGTTTTCCAATTTTTGTCCCAATTCTTCCCATTCCCATTGAAACTTTTCAAATCCCTCTCAAAATTGTTGAAATTCTCTTGAAGCTTTTAAAATTCTCTCTAAAATTTTCAAAATCCACGTCCACATGTTTACAATTTAACATCAAATAATTGCTAAAATTCCAGTTGAAATTTTTTCAAAGTCCCTTAAAAATTTTCCAATTTTTGTACCAATTCTTCCCATTCCCATTGAAACTTTTCAAATCCCTCTCAAAATTGTTGAAATTCTCTTGAAGCTTTTAAAATTCTCTCTAGAATTTTCAAAATCCATGTCCACATGTTTACAATTTCACGTCAAAAAATTGCTAAAATTCCAGTTGAAATTTTTTCAAAGTCCCTTAAAAATTTTCCAATTTTTGTCCCAATTCTCCCCATTCCCATTGAAACTTTTCAAATCCCTCTCAAAACTGTTGAAATTCTGTTGAAGCTTTTAAAATTCTCTCTAGAATTTTCAAAATCCACTTCAACATGTTTACAATTTCACGTAAAAAAATTGCTAAAATTCCAGTTGAAATTTTTTCAAAGTCCCTTAAAAAATTTCCAATTTTTGTCCCAATTCTTCCCATTCCCATTGAAACTTTTCAAATCCCTCTCAAAATTGTTGAAATTCTCTTGAAGCTTTTAAAATTCTCTCTAGAATTTTCAAAATCCATGTCCACATGTTTACAATTTCACGTAAAAAAATTGCTAAAATTCCAGTTGAAATTTTTTCAAAGTCCCTTAAAAATTTTCCAATTTTTGTCCCAATTCTTCCCATTCCCATTGAAACTTTTCAAATCCCTCTCAAAATTGTTGAAATTCTCTTGAAGCTTTTAAAATTCTCTCTAGAATTTTCAAAATCCATGTCCACATCTTTACAATTTCACGTCAAAAAATTGCTAAAATTCCAGTTGAAATTTTTTCAAAGTCCCTTAAAAATTTTCCAATTTTTGTCCCAATTCTTCCCATTCCCATTGAAACTTTTCAAATCCCTCTCAAAATTGTTGAAATTCTGTTGAAGCTTTTAAAATTCTCTCTAGAATGTTCAAAATCCATGTCCACATGTTTACAATTTCACGTCAAAAAATGGCTAAAATTCCAGTTGAAATTTTTTCAAAGTCCCTTAAAAATTTTCCAATTTTTGTCCCAATTCTTCCCATTCCCATTGAAACTTTTCAAATCCCTCTCAAAATTGTTGAAATTCTGTTGAAGCTTTTAAAATTCTCTCTAGAATTTTCAAAATCCACGTCCACATGTTTACAATTTCACGTCAAAAAATTGCTAAAATTCCAGTTGAAATTTTTTCAAAGTCCCTTAAAAATTTTCCAATTTTTGTACCAATTCTTCCCATTCCCATTGAAACTTTTCAAATCCCTCTCAAAATTGTTGAAATTCTGTTGAAGCTTTTAAAATTCTCTCTAGAATTTTCAAAATCCATGTCCACATGTTTACAATTTCACGTCAAAAAATTGCTAAAATTCCAGTTGAAATTTTTTCAAAGTCCCTTAAAAATTTTCCAATTTTTGTCCCAATTCTTCCCATTCCCATTGAAACTTTTCAAATCCCTCTCAAAATTGTTGAAATTCTGTTGAAGCTTTTAAAATTCTCTCTAGAATTTTCAAAATCCATGTCCACATGTTTACAATTTCACGTCAAAATTGCTAAAATTCCAGTTGAAATTTTTTCAAAGTCCCTTAAAGATTTTCCCATTTTTGTCCCGATTCTTCCCATTCCCATTGAAACTTTTCAAATCCCTCTCAAAATTGTTGAAATTCTCTTGAAGCTTTTAAAATTCTCTCTAGAATTTTCAAAATCCATGTCCACATGTTTACAATTTCACGTCAAAAAATTGCTAAAATTCCAGTTGAAATTTTTTCAAAGTCCCTTAAAAAATTTCCAAATTTTGTCCCAATTCTTCCCATTCCCATTGAAACTTTTCAAATCCCTCTCCAAATTGTTGAAATTCTCTTGAAGCTTTTAAAATTCTCTCTAGAATTTTCAAAATCCATGTCCACATGTTTACAATTTCACGTCAAAAAATTGCTAAAATTCCAGTTGCAATTTTTTCAAAGTCCCTTAAAAATTTTCCAATTTTTGTCCCAATTCTTCCCATTCCCATTGAAACTTTTCAAATCCCTCTCAAAATTGTTGAAATTCTGTTGAAGCTTTTAAAATTCTCTCTAGAATTTTCAAAATCCATGTCCACATGTTTACAATTTCACGTCAAAAAATTGCTAAAATTCCAGTTGAAATTTTTTCAAAGTCCCTTAAAAATTTTCCCATTTTTGTCCCAATTCTCCCCATTCCCATTGCAACTTTTCAAATCCCTCTCAAAATTGTTGAAATTCTGTTGAAGCTTTTAAAATTCTCTCTAGAATTTTCAAAATCCACTTCAACATGTTTACAATTTCACGTCAAAAAATTGCTAAAATTCCAGTTGAAATTTTTTCAAAGTCCCTTAAAAGTTTTCCAATTTTTGTCCCAATTCTTCCCATTCCCATTGAAACTTTTCAAATCCCTCTCAAAATTGTTGAAATTCTCTTGAAGCTTTTAAAATTCTCTCTAAAATTTTCAAAATCCACGTCCACATGTTTACAATTTAACATCAAATAATTGCTAAAATTCCAGTTGAAATTTTTTCAAAGTCCCTTAAAAATTTTCCAATTTTTGTACCAATTCTTCCCATTCCCATTGAAACTTTTCAAATCCCTCTCAAAATTGTTGAAATTCTCTTGAAGCTTTTAAAATTCTCTCTAGAATTTTCAAAATCCATGTCCACATGTTTACAATTTCACGTCAAAAAATTGCTAAAATTCCAGTTGAAATTTTTTCAAAGTCCCTTAAAAATTTTCCAATTTTTGTCCCAATTCTCCCCATTCCCATTGAAACTTTTCAAATCCCTCACAAAATTGTTGAAATTCTGTTGAAGCTTTTAAAATTCTCTCTAGAATTTTCAAAATCCACTTCAACATGTTTACAATTTCACGTCAAAAAATTGCTAAAATTCCAGTTGAAATTTTTTCAAAGTCCCTTAAAAAATTTCCAATTTTTGTCCCAATTCTTCCCATTCCCATTGAAACTTTTCAAATCCCTCTCAAAATTGTTGAAATTCTCTTGAAGCTTTTAAAATTCTCTCTAGAATTTTCAAAATCCATGTCCACATGTTTACAATTTCACGTCAAAAAATTGCTAAAATTCCAGTTGAAATTTTTTCAAAGTCCCTTAAAAATTTTCCAATTTTTGTCCCAATTCTTCCCATTCCCATTGAAACTTTTCAAATCCCTCTCAAAATTGTTGAAATTCTGTTGAAGCTTTTAAAATTCTCTCTAGAATTTTCAAAATCCATGTCCACATGTTTACAATTTCACGTCAAAAAATTGGTAAAATTCCAGTTGAAATTTTTTCAAAGTCCCTTAAAAATTTTCCAATTTTTGTCCCAATTCTTCCCATTCCCATTGAAACTTTTCAAATCCCTCTCAAAATTGTTGAAATTCTGTTGAAGCTTTTAAAATTCTCTCTAGAATTTTCAAAATCCATGTCCACATGTTTACAATTTCACGTCAAAAAATTGCTAAAATTCCAGTTGAAATTTTTTCAAAGTCCCTTAAAAATTTTCCAATTTTTGTCCCAATTCTTCCCATTCCCATTGAAACTTTTCAAATCCCTCTCAAAACTGTTGGAATTCTGTTGAAGCTTTTAAAATTCTCTCTAGAATTTTCAAAATCCATGTCCACATGTTTACAATTTCACGTCAAAAAATTGCTAAAATTCCAGTTGAAATTTTTTCAAAGTCCCTTAAAAATTTTCCAATTTTTGTCCCAATTCTTCCCATTCCCATTGAAACTTTTCAAATCCCTCTCAAAATTGTTGAAATTCTGTTGAAGCTTTTAAAATTCTCTCTAGAATTTTCAAAATCCATGTCCACATGTTTACAATTTCACGTCAAAAAATTGCTAAAATTCCAGTTGAAATTTTTTCAAAGTCCCTTAAAAATGTTCCAATTTTTGTCCCAATTGTCCTCATTCCCATTGAAACTTTTCAAATCCCTCTCAAAATTGTTGAAATTCTCTTGAAGCTTTTAAAATTCTCTCTAGAATTTTCAAAATCCATGTCTACATGTTTACAATTTCACGTCAAAAAATTGCTAAAATTCCAGTTGAAATTTTTTCAAAGTCCCTTAAAAATTTTCCAACTTTTGTCCCAATTCTTCCCATTCCCATTGAAACTTTTCAAATCCCTCTCAAAACTGTTGGAATTCTGTTGAAGCTTTTAAAATTCTCTCTAGAATTTTCAAAATCCATGTCCACATGTTTACAATTTCACGTCAAAAAATTGCTAAAATTCCAGTTGAAATTTTTTCAAAGTCCCTTAAAAATTTTCCAATTTTTGTCCCAATTCTTCCCATTCCCATTGAAACTTTTCAAATCCCTCTCAAAATTGTTGAAATTCTGTTGAAGCTTTTAAAATTCTCTCTAGAATTTTAAAAATCCATGTCCACAAGTTTACAATTTCACGTCAAAATTGCTAAAATTCCAGTTGAAATTTTTTCAAAGTCCCTTAAAAATTTTCCAATTTTTGTCCCAATTCTTCCCATTCCCATTGAAACTTTTCAAATCCCTCTCAAAATTGTTGAAATTCTGTTGAAGCTTTTAAAATTCTCTCTAGAATTTTCAAAATCCATGTCCACATGTTTACAATTTCATATAAAAAATTGCTAAAATTCCAGTCGCAATTTTTTCAAAGTCCCTTAAAAATTTTCCCATTTTTGTCCCAATTCTCCCCATTCCCATTGAAACTTTTCAAATCCCTCTCAAAATTGTTGAAATTCTGTTGAAGCTTTTAAAATTCTCTCTAGAATTTTCAAAATCCACTTCAACATGTTTACAATTTCACGTAAAAAAATTGCTAAAATTCCAGTTGCAATTTCTTCAAAGTCCCTTAAAAATTTTCCAATTTTTGTCCCAATTCTTCCCATTCCCATTGAAACTTTTCAAATCCCTCTCAAAATTGTTGAAATTCTCTTGAAGCTCTTAAAATTCTCTCTAGAATTTTCAAAATCCATGTCCACATGTTTACAATTTCACGTCAAAAAATTGCTAAAATTCCAGTTGAAATTTTTTCAAAGTCCCTTAAAAATTTTCCAATTTTTGTCCCAATTCTTCCCATTCCCATTGAAACTTTTCAAATCCCTCTCAAAACTGTTGGAATTCTGTTGAAGCTTTTAAAATTCTCTCTAGAATTTTCAAAATCCATGTCCACATGTTTACAATTTCACGTCAAAAAATTGCTAAAATTCCAGTTGAAATTTTTTCAAAGTCCCTTAAAAATTTTCCAATTTTTGTCCCAATTCTTCCCATTCCCATTGAAACTTTTCAAATCCCTCTCAAAATTGTTGAAATTCTGTTGAAGCTTTTAAAATTCTCTCTAGAATTTTCAAAATCCATGTCCACATGTTTACAATTTCATATAAAAAATTGCTAAAATTCCAGTCGCAATTTTTTCAAAGTCCTTAAAAATTTTCCCATTTTTGTCCCAATTCTCCCCATTCCCATTGAAACTTTTCAAATCCCTCTCAAAATTGTTGAAATTCTGTTGAAGCTTTTAAAATTCTCTCTAGAATTTTCAAAATCCACTTCAACATGTTTACAATTTCACGTAAAAAAATTGCTAAAATTCCAGTTGCAATTTCTTCAAAGTCCCTTAAAAATTTTCCAATTTTTGTCCCAATTCTTCCCATTCCCATTGAAACTTTTCAAATCCCTCTCAAAATTGTTGAAATTCTCTTGAAGCTCTTAAAATTCTCTCTAGAATTTTCAAAATCCATGTCCACATGTTTACAATTTCACGTCAAAAAATTGCTAAAATTCCAGTTGAAATTTTTTCAAAGTCCCTTAAAAATTTTCCAATTTTTGTCCCAATTCTTCCCATTCCCATTGAAACTTTTCAAATCCCTCTCAAAACTGTTGGAATTCTGTTGAAGCTTTTAAAATTCTCTCTAGAATTTTCAAAATCCATGTCCACATGTTTACAATTTCACGTCAAAAAATTGCTAAAATTCCAGTTGAAATTTTTTCAAAGTCCCTTAAAAATTTTCCAATTTTTGTCCCAATTCTTCCCATTCCCATTGAAACTTTTCAAATCCCTCTCAAAATTGTTGAAATTCTGTTGAAGCTTTTAAAATTCTCTCTAGAATTTTCAAAATCCATGTCCACAAGTTTACAATTTCACGTCAAAATTGCTAAAATTCCAGTTGAAAATTTTTCAAAGTCCCTTAAAAATTTTCCAATTTTTGTCCCAATTCTTCCCATTCCCATTGAAACTTTTCAAATCCCTCTCAAAATTGTTGAAATTCTGTTGAAGCTTTTAAAATGCTCTCTAGAATTTTCAAAATCTATGTCCACATGTTTACAATTTCACGTCAAAAAATTGCTAAAATTCCAGTTGAAATTTTTTCAAAGTCCCTTAAAAGTTTTCCAATTTTTGTCCCAATTCTTCCCATTCCCATTGAAACTTTTCAAATCCCTCTCAAAATTGTTGAAATTCTCTTGAAGCTTTTAAAATGCTCTCTAGAATTTTCAAAATCCATGTCCACATGTTTACAATTTCATGTAAAAAATTGCTAAAATTCCAGTCGCAATTTTTTCAAAGTCCCTTAAAAATTTTCCCATTTTTGTCCCAATTCTCCCCATTCCCATTGAAACTTTTCAAATCCCTCTCAAAATTGTTGAAATTCTGTTGAAGCTTTTAAAATTCTCTCTAGAATTTTCAAAATCCACTTCAACATGTTTACAATTTCACGTAAAAAAATTGCTAAAATTCCAGTTGCAATTTCTTCAAAGTCCCTTAAAAATTTTCCAATTTTTGTCCCAATTCTTCCCATTCCCATTGAAACTTTTCAAATCCCTCTCAAAATTGTTGAAATACTCTTGAAGCTCTTAAAATTCTCTCTAGAATTTTCCAAATCCATGTCCACATGTTTACAATTTCACGTCAAAAAATTGCTAAAATTCCAGTTGAAATTTTTTCAAAGTCCCTTAAAAATTTTCCAATTTTTGTCCCAATTCTTCCCATTCCCATTGAAACTTTTCAAATCCCTCTCAAAACTGTTGGAATTCTGTTGAAGCTTTTAAAATTCTCTCTAGAATTTTCAAAATCCATGTCCACATGTTTACAATTTCACGTCAAAAAATTGCTAAAATTCCAGTTGAAATTTTTTCAAAGTCCCTTAAAAGTTTTCCAATTTTTGTCCCAATTCTTCCCATTCCCATTGAAACTTTTCAAATCCCTCTCAAAATTGTTGAAATTCTCTTGAAGCTTTTAAAATTCTCTCTAGAATTTTCAAAATCCACGTCCACATGTTTACAATTTCACGTCAAAAAATTGCTAAAATTCCAGTTGAAATTTTTTCAAAGTCCCTTAAAAATTTTCCAATTTTTGTACCAATTCTTCCCATTCCCATTGAAACTTTTCAAATCCCTCTCAAAATTGTTGAAATTCTGTTGAAGCTTTTAAAATTCTCTCTAGAATTTTCAAAATCCATGTCCACATGTTTACAATTTCACGTCAAAAAATTGCTAAAATTCCAGTTGAAATTTTTTCAAAGTCCCTTAAAAGTTTTCCAATTTTTGTCCCAATTCTTCCCATTCCCATTGAAACTTTTCAAATCCCTCTCAAAATTGTTGAAATTCTCTTGAAGCTTTTAAAATTCTCTCTAAAATTTTCAAAATCCACGTCCACATGTTTACAATTTAACATCAAATAATTGCTAAAATTCCAGTTGAAATTTTTTCAAAGTCCCTTAAAAATTTTCTAATTTTTGTACCAATTCTTCCCATTCCCATTGAAACTTTTCAAATCCCTCTCAAAATTGTTGAAATTCTCTTGAAGCTTTTAAAATTCTCTCTAGAATTTTCAAAATCCATGTCCACATGTTTACAATTTCACGTCAAAAAATTGCTAAAATTCCAGTTGAAATTTTTTCAAAGTCCCTTAAAAATTTTCCAATTTTTGTCCCAATTCTTCCCATTCCCATTGAAACTTTTCAAATCCCTCTCAAAATTGTTGAAATTCTGTTGAAGCTTTTAAAATTCTCTCTAGAATTTTCAAAATCCATGTCCACATGTTTACAATTTCACGTCAAAAAATTGGTAAAATTCCAGTTGAAATTTTTTCAAAGTCCCTTAAAAATTTTCCAATTTTTGTCCCAATTCTTCCCATTCCCATTGAAACTTTTCAAATCCCTCTCAAAATTGTTGAAATTCTGTTGAAGCTTTTAAAATTCTCTCTAGAATTTTCAAAATCCATGTCCACATGTTTACAATTTCACGTCAAAAAATTGCTAAAATTCCAGTTGAAATTTTTTCAAAGTCCCTTAAAAATGTTCCAATTTTTGTCCCAATTGTCCTCATTCCCATTGAAACTTTTCAAATCCCTCTCAAAATTGTTGAAATTCTGTTGAAGCGTTTAAAATTCTCTCTAGAATTTTCAAAATCCACTTCAACATGTTTACAATTTCACGTCAAAAAATGGCTAAAATTCCAGTTGAAATTTTTTCAAAGTCCCTTAAAAATTTTCCAATTTTTGTCCCAATTCTTCCCATTCCCATTGAAACTTTTCAAATCCCTCTCCAAATTGTTGAAATTCTGTTGAAGCTTTTAAAATTCTCTCTAGAATTTTCAAAATCCATGTCCACATGTTTACAATTTCACGTCAAAAAATTGTTAAAATTCCAGTTGAAATTTTTTCAAAGTCCCTTAAAAGTTTTCCAATTTTTGTCCCAATTCTTCCCATTCCCATTGAAACTTTTCAAATCCCTCTCAAAACTGTTGGAATTCTGTTGAAGCTTTTAAAATTCTCTCTAGAATTTTCAAAATCCACTTCAACATGTTTACAATTTCACGTCAAAAAATTGCTAAAATTCCAGTTGAAATTTTTTCAAAGTCCCTTAAAAATTTTCCAATTTTTGTCCCAATTCTTCCCATTCCCATTGAAACTTTTCAAATCCCTCTCAAAATTGTTGAAATTCTGTTGAAGCTTTTAAAATTCTCTCTAGAATTTTCAAAATCCATGTCCACATGTTTACAATTTCACGTCAAAATTGCTAAAATTCCAGTTGAAATTTTTTCAAAGTCCCTTAAAGATTTTCCCATTTTTGTCCCGATTCTTCCCATTCCCATTGAAACTTTTCAAATCCCTCTCAAAATTGTTGAAATTCTCTTGAAGCTTTTAAAATTCTCTCTAGAATTTTCAAAATCCATGTCCACATGTTTACAATTTCACGTCAAAAAATTGCTAAAATTCCAGTTGAAATTTTTTCAAAGTCCCTTAAAAATTTTCCAAATTTTGTCCCAATTCTTCCCATTCCCATTGAAACTTTTCAAATCCCTCTCCAAATTGTTGAAATTCTCTTGAAGCTTTTAAAATTCTCTCTAGAATTTTCAAAATCCATGTCCACATGTTTACAATTTCACGTCAAAAAATTGCTAAAATTCCAGTTGCAATTTTTTCAAAGTCCCTTAAAAATTTTCCAATTTTTGTCCCAATTCTTCCCATTCCCATTGAAACTTTTCAAATCCCTCTCAAAATTGTTGAAATTCTGTTGAAGCTTTTAAAATTCTCTCTAGAATTTTCAAAATCCATGTCCACATGTTTACAATTTCACGTCAAAAAATTGCTAAAATTCCAGTTGAAATTTTTTCAAAGTCCCTTAAAAATTTTCCCATTTTTGTCCCAATTCTCCCCATTCCCATTGCAACTTTTCAAATCCCTCTCAAAATTGTTGAAATTCTGTTGAAGCTTTTAAAATTCTCTCTAGAATTTTCAAAATCCACTTCAACATGTTTACAATTTCACGTCAAAAAATTGCTAAAATTCCAGTTGAAATTTTTTCAAAGTCCCTTAAAAGTTTTCCAATTTTTGTCCCAATTCTTCCCATTCCCATTGAAACTTTTCAAATCCCTCTCAAAATTGTTGAAATTCTCTTGAAGCTTTTAAAATTCTCTCTAAAATTTTCAAAATCCACGTCCACATGTTTACAATTTAACATCAAATAATTGCTAAAATTCCAGTTGAAATTTTTTCAAAGTCCCTTAAAAATTTTCCAATTTTTGTCCCAATTCTTCCCATTCCCATTGAAACTTTTCAAATCCCTCTCAAAATTGTTGAAATTCTCTTGAAGCTTTTAAAATTCTCTCTAGAATTTTCAAAATCCATGGCCACATGTTTACAATTTCACGTCAAAAAATTGCTAAAATTCCAGTTGAAATTTTTTCAAAGTCCCTTAAAAATTTTCCAATTTTTGTCCCAATTCTCCCCATTCCCATTGAAACTTTTCAAATCCCTCACAAAATTGTTGAAATTCTGTTGAAGCTTTTAAAATTCTCTCTAGAATTTTCAAAATCCACTTCAACATGTTTACAATTTCACGTAAAAAAATTGCTAAAATTCCAGTTGAAATTTTTTCAAAGTCCCTTAAAAAATTTCCAATTTTTGTCCCAATTCTTCCCATTCCCATTGAAACTTTTCAAATCCCTCTCAAAATTGTTGAAATTCTCTTGAAGCTTTTAAAATTCTCTCTAGAATTTTCAAAATCCATGTCCACATGTTTACAATTTCACGTCAAAAAATTGCTAAAATTCCAGTTGAAATTTTTTCAAAGTCCCTTAAAAATTTTCCAATTTTTGTCCCAATTCTTCCCATTCCCATTGAAACTTTTCAAATCCCTCTCAAAATTGTTGAAATTCTGTTGAAGCTTTTAAAATTCTCTCTAGAATTTTCAAAATCCATGTCCACATGTTTACAATTTCACGTCAAAAAATTGGTAAAATTCCAGTTGAAATTTTTTCAAAGTCCCTTAAAAATTTTCCAATTTTTGTCCCAATTCTTCCCATTCCCATTGAAACTTTTCAAATCCCTCTCAAAATTGTTGAAATTCTGTTGAAGCTTTTAAAATTCTCTCTAGAATTTTCAAAATCCATGTCCACATGTTTACAATTTCACGTCAAAAAATTGCTAAAATTCCAGTTGAAATTTTTTCAAAGTCCCTTAAAAATGTTCCAATTTTTGTCCCAATTGTCCTCATTCCCATTGAAACTTTTCAAATCCCTCTCAAAATTGTTGAAATTCTCTTGAAGCTTTTAAAATTCTCTCTAGAATTTTCAAAATCCATGTCTACATGTTTACAATTTCACGTCAAAAAATTGCTAAAATTCCAGTTGAAATTTTTTCAAAGTCCCTTAAAAATTTTCCAACTTTTGTCCCAATTCTTCCCATTCCCATTGAAACTTTTCAAATCCCTCTCAAAACTGTTGGAATTCTGTTGAAGCTTTTAAAATTCTCTCTAGAATTTTCAAAATCCATGTCCACATGTTTACAATTTCACGTCAAAAAATTGCTAAAATTCCAGTTGAAATTTTTTCAAAGTCCCTTAAAAATTTTCCAATTTTTGTCCCAATTCTTCCCATTCCCATTGAAACTTTTCAAATCCCTCTCAAAATTGTTGAAATTCTGTTGAAGCTTTTAAAATTCTCTCTAGAATTTTCAAAATCCATGTCCACATGTTTACAATTTCATATAAAAAATTGCTAAAATTCCAGTCGCAATTTTTTCAAAGTCCCTTAAAAATTTTCCCATTTTTGTCCCAATTCTCCCCATTCCCATTGAAACTTTTCAAATCCCTCTCAAAATTGTTGAAATTCTGTTGAAGCTTTTAAAATTCTCTCTAGAATTTTCAAAATCCACTTCAACATGTTTACAATTTCACGTAAAAAAATTGCTAAAATTCCAGTTGCAATTTCTTCAAAGTCCCTTAAAAATTTTCCAATTTTTGTCCCAATTCTTCCCATTCCCATTGAAACTTTTCAAATCCCTCTCAAAATTGTTGAAATTCTCTTGAAGCTCTTAAAATTCTCTCTAGAATTTTCCAAATCCATGTCCACATGTTTACAATTTCACGTAAAAAAATTGCTAAAATTCCAGTTGAAATTTTTTCAAAGTCCCTTAAAAATTTTCCCATTTTTGTCCCAATTCTCCCCATTCCCATTGCAACTTTTCAAATCCCTCTCAAAATTGTTGAAATTCTGTTGAAGCTTTTAAAATTCTCTCTAGAATTTTCAAAATCCACTTCAACATGTTTACAATTTCACGTCAAAAAATTGCTAAAATTCCAGTTGAAATTTTTTCAAAGTCCCTTAAAAGTTTTCCAATTTTTGTCCCAATTCTTCCCATTCCCATTGAAACTTTTCAAATCCCTCTCAAAATTGTTGAAATTCTCTTGAAGCTTTTAAAATTCTCTCTAAAATTTTCAAAATCCACGTCCACATGTTTACAATTTAACATCAAATAATTGCTAAAATTCCAGTTGAAATTTTTTCAAAGTCCCTTAAAAATTTTCCAATTTTTGTCCCAATTCTTCCCATTCCCATTGAAACTTTTCAAATCCCTCTCAAAATTGTTGAAATTCTCTTGAAGCTTTTAAAATTCTCTCTAGAATTTTCAAAATCCATGTCCACATGTTTACAATTTCACGTCAAAAAATTGCTAAAATTCCAGTTGAAATTTTTTCAAAGTCCCTTAAAAATTTTCCAATTTTTGTCCCAATTCTCCCCATTCCCATTGAAACTTTTCAAATCCCTCACAAAATTGTTGAAATTCTGTTGAAGCTTTTAAAATTCTCTCTAGAATTTTCAAAATCCACTTCAACATGTTTACAATTTCACGTAAAAAAATTGCTAAAATTCCAGTTGAAATTTTTTCAAAGTCCCTTAAAAATTTTCCAATTTTTGTCCCAATTCTTCCCATTCCCATTGAAACTTTTCAAATCCCTCTCAAAATTGTTGAAATTCTCTTGAAGCTTTTAAAATTCTCTCTAGAATTTTCAAAATCCATGTCCACATGTTTACAATTTCACGTCAAAAAATTGCTAAAATTCCAGTTGAAATTTTTTCAAAGTCCCTTAAAAATTTTCCAATTTTTGTCCCAATTCTTCCCATTCCCATTGAAACTTTTCAAATCCCTCTCAAAATTGTTGAAATTCTGTTGAAGCTTTTAAAATTCTCTCTAGAATTTTCAAAATCCATGTCCACATGTTTACAATTTCACGTCAAAAAATTGGTAAAATTCCAGTTGAAATTTTTTCAAAGTCCCTTAAAAATTTTCCAATTTTTGTCCCAATTCTTCCCATTCCCATTGAAACTTTTCAAATCCCTCTCAAAATTGTTGAAATTCTGTTGAAGCTTTTAAAATTCTCTCTAGAATTTTCAAAATCCATGTCCACATGTTTACAATTTCACGTCAAAAAATTGCTAAAATTCCAGTTGAAATTTTTTCAAAGTCCCTTAAAAATGTTCCAATTTTTGTCCCAATTGTCCTCATTCCCATTGAAACTTTTCAAATCCCTCTCAAAATTGTTGAAATTCTCTTGAAGCTTTTAAAATTCTCTCTAGAATTTTCAAAATCCATGTCTACATGTTTACAATTTCACGTCAAAAAATTGCTAAAATTCCAGTTGAAATTTTTTCAAAGTCCCTTAAAAATTTTCCAACTTTTGTCCCAATTCTTCCCATT